>NW_027282976.1:0-29589 GCF_046629955.1 Centroberyx affinis | reverse complement strand
AGAACTTCCTAAAATTTCCTCTTATGTCATTTCTTAAGATCTATCTTAAGAACACATTGGTGAATCCGGCCCCTGGGTCTTTAGCCTTTTCTTAAAGATTGAGAGGGACTCTGTGGATTGAAATCGATCTATATTCTAATTCTTGTACTTTTGGGGTTTTTTTACGTCTTACATCCATGGATGTATATGGACTTTTCTATTTATGGGATGGGGTGGGAGGAGGTCATGTGTTTCTGCCATGTATTTCATCATGTGTCTTTTATGTTATGAAATGTTAAACCTCTCTTTGCTCTTGAGCGATGAACACTGAATCCCTACCAGCTCCCTGTCCTGTAGTTTACCTTGTGATCTGACCTGACTGTGTGTGTGTGTGTGGGGGGGGGGGGGGGGGGGGGGGCAAACAAAGAGACTTTCCCTAAAGCATCATCACCCATCACATCATCAGACGGAGTGTGACCCGGTCTGAAGGTCCACCGCTCCTCCGTTCTGCCTCGGCTCACCTCTGCTCCACCGGCCGACACCTTGAGAGGGAAACGCTGTTTGATCAGCTGACAGCCTGCTGACAGGCTGAGAGCCCACTCTCCACCTCCGCACATACCTGCCGTGAAGTCAGGCCTACACACACACACACACACACACACATACACACACACACACACACACACTCTTACGTCTCCCTTATGAGTGAAGTGTTGAAACAGGCATTGCAAATGGAGTATTATTCACCAGTTTAACCTCTCCCTTGCCCTCTTGTGTGTGTGTGTGTGTGTGTGTGTGTGTGAATCACATCCCCCTCCTCCAGCATTTTCCTCCTCCACTTATTCTAACATGCTCCCGTCTTGAGAAATAATTCCTTCTCATGTGAGTAACTTGGTAGTTGGGTCACTTTACTCTGACTGACTGTGGGCGGGGCCAGAGGCTCTGACATCATCTATGTAGCGATCTGCAGCTACAGAGTTTTGAACAGGCAAATCGTGTTTATCACTGCTGTGGTATTGCCTTTCATAATGTCGTCATTTTGACAGGTTAACACTGGTAGCTAGCGAGTACTAATTAGGTTGCATGAATCAAAAATAAACAAAAAATGTCTTCAGAGCTTACCATCGACCTCATCCATGGATATAACCGTTCTCCAAGCTTCATTTCTGAGACGTTTATTCCTGTAGACTCTTCAGATAGAAGCTGTAGAGAACTGGGAAACTTTGAATGGCTGTAACCAACTTCTCCTCTATTTTGTTACGGAGCCCAGGAGTGAAAATAATTTATGTTGTGGCCACAATTTACTGTAACATGTAAACAGACAATGGGTATTAACATACCAAATCCTTACTAGGCCTATCTGCAATACCTAAAAGGTTCCTTTTAAGTTGCATTTTTTCCTAAACTGCACAGTTTAACAAAATCGAGGGAACGAATTGTATCTCGTGTGCAGGAATGGACTAAAACGTGCACACGTTACAGTAAATCGTGGACTCAATATAACGTTTTTCTCTCCCAATGGGATTTTGAACTATTGACCATGAAACTAAATCACATCAGTAGGGAAACAAGGAAGCATGTAAATCTGACTGGCTGACCATCCACAGGCCGAGTTTCCCTGTTCGCTCAGCTCTGTGTGAAATGAATGAACTTCTGGTTGATTTGTGTGGAAGCAGTTATTTCTTTTGCCTGGTGTTTCTAAGAGAGTTTGTGAACGATGGTTGAATCAAATAAAAGACAGTTAAACAATCAAATACATTTAATCATAAGGTATGTATTATAATTACCTTATGTATCAAGTAATCACAATATATCATGTTGTGTCTGGCTTCTCTGGTTTCTGTATATGTTTGGTTTAGTTCCTTCCCTTCATTACACTTGTACTGCTTGCTCTTACCTTTGTTTTATTCCTTTTCTGTATCCAATGTTTTACTGTTTGTATTTTATTTTTTCTAATTATTTTATTGTAAAGCACCTTGTAATCATGTTAAGAAAGGTGCTATATAAATAAAGTTTATTAGTATTATTATTATCATTATTATTATTATTATTATTATTATAAATGACACCTGAAAGGATGATATATAACACTATGCGTAATCTCGCATAGGTGGTAAGAAAAAACAAAAAAAAACATGGAATTTCACAGAATTTATTCCAAATTCCAATTTAATTGCAATTCTGTTTCTTGTAGGGTTTTTTTTTTTTCAAATTCCAATTCCAGTTCCTCAGCTGAACTGGAACTGATGATATGGTCACATGGTTGTCACAGCTACAGTCCGCTCTGACCTTTCACTGTGTGTGTGTGTGTGTGTGTGTGTGTGTGTGTGTGTGTGTGTGTGTGTGTGTGTGTCACATATGCGTCTGCCTTCTGACTGTGTTTTTTCCAGTAAACAGCATTACATTAGAGTAGGCTTGCAGGAACTTCTCCCAAAACCACATCCAGCTATTTGACCTGAAATTGACCTCAAAGGCCTGATAAACAGGAGGCTATCACACACACACACACACACACACACACACACACACACACATAAAAAAAACTCCCTCCACTCATACAAAACATACACGTGTACACACACTCACATATAAACACACACGCCTTCACACAGAGACACACAAAATCCCATGCCACCACTCCCACCAGCACCCCACCCACATACACTCACACATCAACACACACACACACACACACAGACAGACTGATACACACACACACACACACACACACGCCCACACACAGGCAGCAGGTGTTTGGTGGCGGGCGGACTAGTGGTACTTCCTCTGGGGTTAGGTCAGTGTGTGAGCAGCAGCAGGTGCAGCTGCACTAAGCCAAAGGTGTGTGTGTGTGATAGTGCTGAGGCCATTATGGTTTTACTGCCTTTATCACCCTGAGCTGATAGAAGCCCCCACCACCTGTCTGTCTGTCTGTCTGCCTGTCTGTCTGTCTGTCTGAGTGTCTCTCTCTGTCTGTGGGAACCTCAGGTATGCGCTGCAGGCTTGGTGGGAACATTAATGACAAGCTGCACCAAATAAAGTACATTCTGTGCTGTTGTGAAATAGCAGGTAAAGTTAACAATGTGTGGTATTCTCATCTAGATTGGGCTGGGAAAAAAATCCTCTGCCATGATGCGTGTTTAAAGTTGCTGGTTTGTTTGGTCTGTGCCGTCATTGATTCCCGTAATTATCGGTAATGCGTTGCAGTAACAAAAAAACAGCTACCTAACGAACCCCAACAGAAGCAGATCAGAAAACAAGGAGGCTTCGTACTAAAATATGAGCGAATATACTTATCAAACAGAGGGAATTAGAAATAAAGGCCTGTCTCTAATATAAGCCTGCTTCCAATAAAGGCCTGGTACCCTCTGCAGTTGAGGTAAATAAAACAGGAAATACAGTAGACCAACAATATACCTTAATGTACAATACTATATTATACAGTATGCAACACCCTATATATTACCCTGTATATGTTGTATTTGTTGTAGTATTTGTGTTTGTTTACCCATATTTTCCGCTTGACTTTGTACTGTTCTTGTGATGTAATGTTTTGTATTTGTCGAGTATTAAATTGTGTGTCCTTGTATTTTTCTTGTGATTTTTCTTGTTCTTGTGCAGCGCAGAAACACCACAGCAATGAGGCTGAGCAACAAAGATGGAGACAAAAAAATAAACAATTTCACACATTTGTGGCCCCAAATGGCAGCATTTGAAATTTAAGGATGTCAGTGCCCAGAAATCCTGTGCAGTGAGGTCAGTAAACGTCACACAGCTCACTCATGTTTACCAACCTGGCCGGTCTGTGATGCTTTATACCAAAGAAACCAAAGAGACGAGAGAGGAGAGGATCTAACGCTGGAGAGTCCAGCTTTCTCTGCTGCTGTTTAGGAGACAGATTGGATTTCACTCTGAAGTTCTGATTCGTCACTTCCTGTCGGTGGAGGAGTGACCAAACCTGACACCTGAAATTAGTTTGGGCAAATAGGGCGAATCTACAGCGTCTTAATTAGAGGGGATGGGACAGGAATGCAGCATAACTGAAAAACACACTGGAAAAAGTAGGAGAACACAAGACAGGTTCCTCTACATTTTCTACATTTCTACTTTTAGTGCACTTTGCAAGTAAAGTGAGTCCAGTGTTCCTGTGGCAGAGGAGCAGAGAGAGCATGATGAGCAGGTGAGAGGGAGAGCCGCACCTCCACAAGTCATTTAAAAGCCAAATAAGAATAAGAAGTGAGAGCGCCCAACCGCCACACTGAGGAACCTCGCAGAGAAGGCCTTCGCATTCAAAGCATCAAAACGCTTCTGTCACATGTGCTGCCACTGGATTTTCATGAATGTACTGTCATTAGAAACAACAGGATTTCAAAGAGATCTCAAGAAGTAAAAGAAGAAGAAGTAGAAAGAAGTAAAAGTGCAAATATACTCTGGTACAAGTTGAAGTACCATCTCAAATCCTTTGCTCAAGTCTAAACTGCTTTGGTGAACAAGCAGCCAATCACATTTGGCACTTGATCAGCTGCTTCTGGGATGGAAGCTGTCTGATGCAGAAAATTAAAAAAAATAAAAATAAAAATCAGTTCCCGAGAGTAATGAGTCCGCTTTGAAAATGTTGTTCAATCTGTTCACCAGCATGTTAAATGTCAGTTTTCAGTCTATTTTCCTGCCTCATTCAAATGAATGGGAAGTAAAAAAATAAAAACTCTACAAACTCGTCCAGCTGCATCAGATCTCGGTGAGTCATTTATATTCTGGTTTTCATGGCGGTCAAGTATGGAGCCCGGGAGTGGCCATCGGGAGAAAAATTAATTATGTCGTGGCCACGATTTACTGGAACGAATTGTATCTCGTGTGCGCGGAAAAGAGAAAACGAGAGCTTGAAATAGTGATATCGTTTCTCTGGATATATAATACATGCACTCTTCATGAGCTTATAAAGAGTCAGTGCACATATTGGTGATTATGTGATTAAATGTGGCCTGTCCTGGGTGTGTTGTAGCACCTGATTGTGTTTACATGGCCTGAAGGTTAAGTCAATGGTTCTCAAACTTTTTCACGTCAAGGACCCCTAAACTGACACAAATTAGACCACGGACCCCCATTTGGTAAGATTTTTGCTTTTAGATGTTTTATTACAGAAAGTGTATGAAACCCATGACCAAAATAGTCACACATTCTGTCACTGTGTTACTTATGGATGGAATTATAGTGAAAATAAATTATTCCCCTTTTTGCTGGGGACCCCCTGGAACCCCTTCAAGGACCCCTTCAAGGTCCCCGGACCCCACTTTGAGAATCACCGGGTTAAGTGGCTAAATATGTCGCAATATTTGTGGCATATGCCTATTCAGTGTAAACAGACAATGGATATTAACATACCAAATCCTTACTAGGCCTATCTGCTATACCGAAAAGGTTCCTTTTTAAGTTGCATTTTTTCCTAAATTGCACAGTTAACGACTCAATATAACTATTTCTCTCCCAGTGGCCACTCCCGGGCTCCGCAGTCAAGAGCCGACTAACCCCCATGTTAAAACTAAGTGGAGTATTGCTTTAAGTACAGTAACAAAGTGTTTTTACCTCTGACTGCAGGTCGGCGGCTCTGATTTCAGCACTGAAACCTCTTAACGAGGCCAGAGACACAAAGCAGGTCCCTGTCATCTTACACTGCAGCATATGGGCCGCGGTTCCCACACCCAGCTGCATGTAAACATCTCATTAAGCTCTGCAGGGCGGGGAGGCTTCAGCCATAAAGGGAAGGAACAAAAACGGCAGCATTCCCCCCCCCCCGCCCCCCCACACCACACACACAGACAGTGTCAATTAGGCCTCTGTCTGAGATTGCTGGCTGCCTGGCTGGAGGTGCTGCAGGTCCTGTGAAGGTGGAGGTAAACATCACCGCAAATTAATACCCACGCAAGCTCAAGGGGCTTTCTGTCTGTGAACTCTGAGGAGGGCAAAAAAAAAAAAAAAGTTAAAAAGGTTTAAAAAGGTTTTGGACAAGGCTCGGCTGCCTCCCTGCTGCATCCTGCACACTGGAGGAGAATCAGAGTGCAGGTGGGACGTGTTCTCACACAGGAAGGCACGCACACACACACACACACACACACACACACACACACACACGCTCTGGCCTGGTATCCTAAACATTTTTATGCATTAAACTGCAAAAAATCATCATCTTAACAAGATTTGGTAACACTTTACAATAAGGGTCACTAAGTTAAGGGTTAGTTAATGCTTAATAAGCATTAACTAACCCTTAATTAACAGTTAACTAATGTGTCTGGTAATCATTTACTAATGGTGTTCATGGTAACTAAGGTATTAATTTCTACATTATTTAATAGTCATCTTTATAAACTATTAAATAATGTATAAATTAATACCGTAGTTAACATGAACACCATTAGTAAATTACACATAAGTTAACAGTTAATTAACTAACATTAATTAGCATTAACTAACCCTTATTAAGCATTAACTAACCCTTAACTTAGTGACCCTTATTGTAAAGAGTTACCAGTCATTTAGTCTATTATTGAGTCCTAAAATCATAATTTTCTTAAAATAAGTGAAAAAATCTGCCAGTGGCCAGTGGATAATTTCACTTCACTCCAATGCAAATCAACTTTATTCAAGAATTTGTAGAATCAAGAGTCATTTTCTTGACAGCAGTGCAGTGATCTGGTTTCAACTCATTTCTAGAAAACTCCTGAAACAAGTGAAGCTGCATTGGAAACAAGTGGAGTTTTCTCTGCACAATGTTTCTCTTGGTTTAAGAAGAATAAGATTTGAAGGCTGAATATGAGACTAAATGGTTTGTTAAGATGGATGTTTTTTTTTTTTGCAGTGTAGTTCTCTCAACATGCAATCACACGCTCACACACGGACACACTGAGACCAAAACCGTCTTTCTCTCGGTCCTTTTCAGAGCAGGTCTGGGTGCAGTGAGAGGGGTCAAGAGGTCAACAGAGGGGGAGGACACTTCAGGACTTTGGTGTCTGTGACCCGGTGAGTTTCTCTCTGATGGGATCTCACAGGAGACACAACACTGGACACAAAGGACTGGACGCCTCACTAAGAGAGTCTTGGGTTGGGGGGTTGGGGGGGTTGGGGGTAGTTTTGGGGCAGCAGTTCTCAACCTTGACGACTCACAACCCCCCCAAAAATGAAGTGATGACTCATGAGTTGTTAGCAGAAATGAAGTTGCACACCCTGCGTATATCCTATAAATTCATACATATTCTTATTTTCATATTCACTAACAGTCAAAAGTTTGGACCCACCTGATTGAATGTTCTATGTTTTTCATTCTCTTAAAGCCATTTTGATCTAAAGGCTTCTGCTTAAATGCTTTGAAATTAGTTTCTTTGACAAATATAGGATAGTTATCCCATGTTCTACACACTTAGTATCAGCTACTGCCCTCTGGGAGGAGGTTCAGAGTCCCTTGTTGCAGATTAAATAGATTTAAAAATTCATTTATCCCTGTGTCAATAAAACTTTTAAATAGCGGCAGATAAGAAAAGGACGAGGCCAAGATGGACACTGGAGATTTGTGCAGATCTTTGCTTTTATTGATGTGTTTGTTTCTTCTGTTTGTCTATAGGTGCTTTTAGGAACCTTGCTGTATGTTTCTATTTACTAACATCTTTGTATGTTTTGTCTTTTTTACGGCTGCAGCATGGGTGAAAGCCCCAAGCCAAATTTTCCACTTTGTGGGACAATAAAGTTAATCTTGAATCTTGAATCCATAAATAGTGAAGTTGATCCTATGTATGACTTTCTTTCCAAAGCCTTTGCCTTCCCATCCAAGGCAAAGGGCGGCTACTTTAAAGAATCTAAAATATAAGATAGTTTTGATTTGTTTAACACTTTTTTTTGGTTGCTGCATAATTCCATTTGTGTTATTTCATAGTTTTGATGTCTTTACTGTTATTCTAAAATGTGGAAAAATGTGTGTGTCCAAACTTTTGACAGGTAGTGTAAATGCTTTAAATGAGAACCAAGCTCTTCACATGCTGGCTGCTGGATCTCAGGTTTCCGGCCTTGTTATCTGCTCGGTGGCTTTTTGTGCCGAACACCTGATGGTCCTCCGCTGTGGCAGGAGAGAGACAGTGGGAGGGGAAACCTGCACTTTCTCTGTGTTTTATCCACTTCTTTGTTCTGTGGTGTGGGTGTGAGTGAAAACATAACACACTCTGATGAAAAGATGAAGAAGAAGAAGAAGCGCCGCTGTGAGTATTTCATGCAGGTGAAGATGGGATACAAACTGCAGATTATCAAACAACATGGACCAGGACTACACTGCAAAAACTGACTCACTTCAGTTATTTTATCTTGTATCCAGACTTATCAAGCTTATTTTAGGATTTATTCTGTGAAATCCTCTTACTGCACTGGCAGATCATTTTTCCGGTTTCAACAAATTGACTTTTTTTTTCAGGACAATGTAATTTGTTTCAGGACATTTACTTGGCAAAAGGGAAATTGTCTTGGAGAAAGTTTCTTGTTCCCAGATTTTCGTCATTGTTTTATGATGATTTCTTGGAAGAAGACATATTGGCATGAATCAAGTGAAATTTATTGAAACCAGCAAGATTATCTGCCAGTGCAGTGAGATAATTTGACTAAAAATATCAAGAAATAAGCTTGACAGGTCTGGAACCAAGATAAAATCTCTGGACATCTTGTCATTTTTTGCAGTGTGCTGTTCTGGGGCTAAAAAGCCTTTAAACTTTGTCCAGTTCAAACTTTCTGTCACACTGGATTTGAGAATCCACCAACATGTTTGAGCCGAAGGAAAACAGCCCTGATGAATGCCATTAAGCCTCAACAACATGTCAACATTTCTGATGAAGAAATCTGTTGCCCTACGTTTTTTTTTTTTTTCTTTTTCTTTTTTTTTACACAACATCCTCTGTGGGAGGCAGGCTGGGGATGCGGGAGAAGCTTCACTCTCACCACCATCGCCACAACCACAACCAGGAGCGACAAGTGTGTGCTTGACTGCATATTTGTGGAGGTGGGCATGTTTGTCTTGGCTCGCTGCAGCATCTCTGGTGGAGTAAAGCGCCGGTGATCCCCCACACTGGCTGCATTTACAGGAAACAAGGCCGTTTATAGCCACGACAAGCTCTTTTGTAACACCAGAGGAGAGCATAAATCTTTCTTTCTGCACTGGGAATATACATTGACTGCATTATCTTTTAGATTATCTGTTTCTTTCTGCTTTTTCTTTCTTTTATCAAACAGAAGTGGGCGGGGTTTAGAGGCTTGGCGCCCTGATGGTCGTGAATGCTGGAGCTCATTGTATTGTATTTAGATAACAGCTATTCTGAAAAAAGCATTTTCGTGGCTGCGCTCATATCTAAATTATGATTCATTACGATGACTGCTGGACCGGGCTGCATTCAAGTGACAACACAGGGGAAAAATACATATTGTCTCCGAGCCGCAGCGCTGTATACGTCTGCGTTTACAGCGCGGTGGTAAATGATTGAGGTGTCCTTTCAAGGCGAAACACGCCATTGTTTCCCTAACAATCCACAATCTCACGGAGGAAGTGATACACAGGACACAAATACAATGACCAGCGCGGCTGCGAGTCCGCGACAACAGAACGGCGGCTCCACGGAGCAGTGGGAAAATGTTCCTGTGTGCTCTCTGGAGCACCGGGCCCCACACACACACACACACACACACACACACACACACACGAAGTAAACACAGATGTACAGAAGATTTACAAGTCAACACACAGACACACATACATGCAGAAACATGCAGAAACATACCAAACTCACAGGGAATACACTAAACAGGTAAATACACATAAATACACAAATACACATACGCAAACATACAGACAGTGAATGCATATTTACCCCCATACATTTACACTACCAGTCAAAAGTTTGGACACACTCACATTTTTCTTTATTATTACTATTTTCCACATGTTAGAACAACAGTAAAGGTATAAAAACTATGAAATAACACAAATGGAATTATGCAGCGACCAAAAAAAGTGTTAAACAAATCAAAACTATCTTATATTTTAGATTCTTTAAAGTAGCCGCCCTTTGCCTCAACAACGTCACTATTTATATTTGTCTAAGAAACACATTTCAAGCATTTAAGCAGAAGCCTTTAGATCAAAATGGATTGAAGATAATGAAAAACATAGCACCATGTTCACAATGCTCAATCAGGTGGGTCCAGACTTTTGACAGGCATAGACAAAAAAACATTATATATACAGAGAGAGAGATTAATGCACGCAGAAACAAACACTTCTGAATTATGGCTTCTTAATGCCGCTCTGAGCTGTAATACTTCATGTGTGAGCCAGATGAGCTGCTGGTGCTGACAAGCAGCTCGGGGCCAATTAGTGAAGTGTGACTCCTCCAGCAGAGGAGACATGAAGTTCAGGCCGAGATGATTTAAGACTCCGGCTTTGGAGTTAAGCCAAGGCGATGTCATTTCTCCTCAAAAACACTTCAGAACTCCTTCCTCCTCTACTTGGACCTGATCCGGTCCAAGAACACCACTCTTTCTGCCCGGATCTTATTTCTTTATATAGCTTTTCTCTATTATTCATAAATAGCCTAAGGACACAGGGACAGTTCGGCTGTTGTCTAGGAGTCTGAACATTGCATTCCTTACTAGAAATTATTCGGTGTAAGATGAGTAGATGAGTACAGTTCTGATCAGTCTTGAAAGCAGGTGTGTAAGGTGTAAAGACGCCAAAACATACTATTAAAACTTCTGGAGGTGCAGTAGGCCTAATGCCACGTTCATGTCATGTTGGATTTACTATAAATATGAGCTTCCGACTGGGGAAAAACGTTCATGTCAGCGTGCAAGTGGTAATTACAAGGACGAAAGGGGCAAATTTTTCTCTCATATTTCCCCCGTGAAGTCACGAATTGCAGGCGGCAAACATGGCAGCGAATCCATAGATGTCATACATTCAAGGTAATAAAAATCAAAATGATCAGTTATGTTCACATTAATACAACCAACTCTACTTATGAACAGCAAGCCATACCTGCGGCAGTTCATTTGTGGTTTATTTTAGCTTGTTAACAACAACAATTGACCTTACGATTGCCATCTTGTTGTGTGCAATAAATTGAAGACTGAAGAAGAGATTGCTTCCAAGTTGCAGCAACAAGATGTCATCCCATAATTGTCCCGCTTCTTCTGATATATCATGAAAGCGGCATAATTCAACCAAACATCCGTAATTGATAACCTCACAGAGATATATCTGCTCTGACTCAATCCTCTTTGCTTTAACATCTGAGCTATCTGCATAGGCCCTCTCCAAAATAGCACAAGGTATAGTTACATCAAATCAAACTGCACCCATTTTAAGTCGATCTGCATTAGAGCATCGGCTAAGAAATGTGCTTCAAATGTAAATATTAACGTACACGACACACTGACTCAACATCTAAAGCCCTCTGCCTCCAGAAAGTCTGTTTTTTCTGGAATTAATAAAATCAGCTTTATTTTCAGATTGAGGCCCCTAGATTTTTTAATCTATACAATGGGTTTTTAATGGGTTTCATGTGTCCAATATGTAGTAATCATTCTTAATTATCCTATAAAAGGACCATGAAACTGGATCAGTGGGCTGCATACTATCTCTCCCTTCTGTCTCCACTGTGCACGACCTAATAAAGCAGAAAGACTTTAAAAAAATAATCCTTTAAACATTAAAACAGGGAGAGGCCAGTCTTGGAATTAAGATGTTTTGATTAGACAGGCTTGATGGTTCATGGACCAGATGATATCCAGGACAGCCGGGGTCTGGAGAGAGTCCAGTTCGGGAGGCATTCTGCAGATAAAGTCCTGGTCCCATCGGACAGCGACCTCTGAGGTGCAGCTGCCCCAGGTGGAGGAGTGCAGGTATCTTGGGGTCTTATTCGGCAAAGGAATTGTGTGATTGATTTCCGGTTAGCTGCATCAGCTGCAGTAATACAGGTGTTGTATCAGATCATACTGGTGAAGAGAGAGCTGAACCACAAAGCAAAGCTCTGGATTTACCGCTCCATCTTTCTTCTGACTCTCACCTATATGGTCACAAGCTTTCAGTAGTGAACGTAAGAATCCCTCCGCTATGTTCTCTTCTATCAATAAAAATGCTATTTGGTGAAATTCTGTTCTAAAACGTTGGACCAACAGTCAACTGAAAATCACAGCAGCAGGATCTGTTGTTGAATCTGTTCACCAACGTGTTAAATGTCAGTTTTCAGGCTTTTTTTCTTGCCTCATTCAAATGAATGGGAAGTAACAAACTCGTCCAGCTGCATCTGATCTTGGTGAGGAGATTATGTTCTGGTTTTCATGGCGGTCAAGTGCCGAATAAACTAAGTGGAATATTGCTTTAACCCTCCCATTGTCCTTGGGTAAAAAATGACCCGTTTCTGAGTTTAACAGCAATGAAAACCTCCTAAATTATTTTTTTTCTGCAAGAAATTTGATGACATCTCCTGGAGTGATCTTACAAGTAGAAAATGTGAAACATTTACTTTTTTTTTTTTTTTTTATAAAAGCTGTACACCATCAGGGTACAAAGATTGTCTTCGGGTCATTTTTGACCCAACAGTTGTTAAATCAATTACACACTAATTAAAATTGTGTAAAAAATTGCTAAATGATTTGTAGTAACTATGAAGCACTCTTGTGACAAATTTTGTTTTATAGAGTCAGGTGTGGGGTCATAATGTTATAAAGGTGCTTCAGTACTAGTCCACTTATGATGCATATTTTACAGTAAAACCATACAACAGTGTACAGTGGTGTACACTGCAGAATACCTGGACTTTGATGTAGGAAAACACAGTTATTCCCCAAGTTGTTCAAGATTCAAGATTCAATAGTTTTATTGCCATGTCAACATAGTTGATAGGAATTTGTCTTGGTTCACTCTCTTACAACAACAATGAAATAGCAGCACACAATATACACACAGTAAAACAGTAAACAGCACTATACAACACACAGAATTTACATTTACGGCACAATACCCAGAAAACAGCATGTTATCCAGCACGTAGTAAAGTGCACACCGTGTTAAAGTGCTGGTTAAGTGCATTTAGAGATAATCAGTGCATGTTCAGATGCCTGATGGCTTTGAGGTAGGTGCTGTCCCTGAAGCGAGATGTTCTACACTTAATGCTCCTGTATCTTCTACCTGATGGGAGGAGATTAAAGAGGTAATATGCCGGATGAGAGGGATCTCTGGTGATATTTTTTTAGCCTGAAGTGGAATAAAGTGATGCAAGCGAGGAAAGACTACAACCAATGATTTTAGATGCTCTGCCTATCACTTTTTCAAGCTTAGTCTTGTCCTGAGTGGTTGTGTGGCCATATCAGACAAGAATGGAAAAAGTGATAGGTGACATGTTGTTTCTTCATGCAAAATAGACTTTGGGTTTAAAAATTTAATGAAGAGACTTTATACTAGGAGGGACAGTGAGAGCGGGTCATTTTTTTGACCCGAGGACAAGGGGAGCTTACAGAATATGAAGACATCACAAGGGTTAAGTAGTGTGTTGATTCCTTGTCTTTTCCTATGAAGCACCTGAGGATCCTCCAGGAAGACGAAGCTGGAGGAAGCTGCTGGGGAACAGGCACACTTGCCAACCTTGAGACCTTGAGGATTTTGAAACCAAATGGTGGGGTCTGGGGGTCCGCCTTCTTCGCCTTCTTCTGTTTCTCAGCCTCTCGATGGTGATTCACGTCGTCGCGGCAGATTTTACAAAACGCACGCCCCTTTCCTTTAAAACTTTCCGTAAGAAACGGGAATTCTTCTTTCCAGGACGTCTGAAATTTACACGAGTATTTCTTTCTCTTCGAACTCTCCGTTTCTCTCTCCGTCAAGAAGACAGACGCTCACTGAGGAGGACGAGGCGAGCGGCTCTCTTCGCGTGCGTGAAACTATACATTTGGTGTAGCTGCGTTGTTGTCCGGGTGGAAACGGGTGATAACGAAAAGGAAAAAAAAGGTGTGAAAATTTGTCATAAATCGGGAGAAATACGGGAGAATTGTGACCGCGGGAGGAAACCGGGACAGGGCAATGAAAATCGGGGAGTCTCCCGGGAAAATCGGGAGGGTTGGGAACAGGACATCTTGGCTGCTCTGCTCGGTGTGTTTGCCCCCGCGCCCCCCCCCTGACCTCAGAACGCGTCTAGGATGGAAAATGGATGGAAGGGGCGGTTGGATGGATGGATGATCAGACAGGATTCGACGTTTGAGGCTTTGGAGCCAAACCGAGCTGCTCACCGCGCTCTCTCTGTTCTCTGTTTACCGTCAACACGGATAAGAAGCCTTTCAGACCCTCATTTTGTTTATTTGTCTTTCTCTCTTTTGTCTCTGCTCTTCCTCAGATGATAAGATCACGTTTTTGCGGGGGCACTTTGTTGCAGGATTCTCAGTCTAATCGTTCTGAAGCCCGGTGCGGCTGGTACTCTTATAGCTGATTGCTTCCCTCAAAATACCACAAGTGGGAAAGTGTTTATTGTTTGCACTTGCGAGTGTGTGTGTGTGTGTGGGGTGGGAAAAACCCGAAGCTTTTTGTTCCTCTGGGGAGCCCTTTCCTTTAGGGCAGCTTTTCTCTTAGCGCTGATCTTATCGCCACTGAAAAGACTGCAAAAAATGTCCAACTTAATGAGAAATTGAATCTTAAATTGAATCAAAAATTGTCGTATTTCTGTAAATAAGTGAAAAAAATGATATAATTTTCCAAAGCAAACCAGTTTTCTTAAATGTAGTAAAATCTTGTGACTCGTTTCAAGATATTGTCACTGTCACAAGTAAAACGGCACTGAAAACAACCGTTGGCAGAATTTCTCACTTCTTACAAAATCTCAAAGATTTCAGATCACTTGTGCAGCCGGACGCTTGTGAAGCTGCAGCCGTTAAGTTGTTGTTAATGTGAAGTGGAAGCGTCAGGCACAATCACTGCAGCTGACATGCCCTTGACACCGCGGCGCTGCACTGATTACGCTGGAGGAGAAAAAAAAAAAAGAAAGAAGCGAGGAAGGCAATCCGATAGGAATGCCGCTGGAATTCCCCGGAATCTCCCCCTTCCCTCCCTCCACTTTCCCCCCCCACCATCATTCTCACTGTTCACGATTCCACGAGGAGTTTTAACGTGCGGCACAATGGACAAGGGGAGCTATTCTGCGACCATAATGCAAGGAAACGTTACCTCAGTGCAAAAAATGTCAGGACCATAGAGGCCCCGGGTCCTGGAAACAATCAGTGAGGAAGCCGAGGCAGGTGCCCGCCTCCTGTGAAAATATCCTCCTGCGGCGTGCGGAGGGAGGGAAGGGCCGGGCGGTGGCAGGGCACAGAACCGTTACTGAAGGAGCCATTAAACCATAAAATCATAACCACAAATCACTGTACTAAATACCATGTATATTACGGAACAAACGCACAGGCACACACATGCACAGGCACAAAAATATATGCACACACACACACACACACACACACACACAGAGGCTACAGCTAGCAGCAGTTCTGTCACTGTGCATATTATCATACTGTGGGAGAGTTGAGGTACCTGCTCAGTCCTGTCTGTTACATCGCAAATAAAGGGTTAGAACACATTTCGAAAATATTTCTCAAACACTGTAAATGTATATGCAAATCCAGCCGAATGCAGCAAGTGCCATGCTGCTGAAACTATCCACCTGAACAGGCAACTTAGCCCAGTACTAAATCTTAAACTCCTGTTGACAAGTGAAAGAATCCAGAGGGTGAGAAACTTTCCCTGGTTTCCAACGCAGTTTTCGTTTTCATTTTCTGTTTATATTCTGTGAACCACGTGGCAAACTCACTAGTACCTCACTAGTTTGTCATATTTCTATTCAAGAAAATTCTTGAAACAAGTTGCATTGGAAACAACTAACATTGTTTCCATCACTGCATTGATCGTGAACTCTGATCATGGTAAAAGTTGCTCATTGCTGGCAGTGGTTTGTAAGAACGATTGGAAATACAAACAGAGGCTGGAGGTGATAAACTCAAAAAGAGGAAAGAACGAGATGTAAAATTCTCATTCAAACTCAAGTCATTCAAAATTGCTGGAAAAATTAACAATGAGTTCTAATGAAAGCTGTATAACTGAAACATATATAATACTGACTAATACTGGAAGGAATGAATAATGCTTAATAATGTTCTGTATTTACAATTTTAAGTACAAGGTGGAGTCAGCAGCAGGTGCATCTCTGTCTGATTTACAGTCTGTCAAATCAGCTCAAAGCAGGTGTTTGGAATTATGTTATGATACGATAACTGTAGCACATTTTATGATTACTGTCTGCAGGTTTTATACTTTGTTTTGCTCTCATAATTTACGATGGCGGTTAACTTAATTAGAGCAGCAAGCTTGTAACCAGTATGTTTACGTTGCAAGGCAGTTAACTGACTCTCATCCAGAGCGATTTAGAAATTAATGCAACAGTAAAATTATCTTAAATTTGTAGATTATTAACATTACAAGCAACCAATAGTAAAGAAAACAAGGATAAAAGCCACAGCATCCAAACAATAAATTTAACAAATAGAGTATGTGTGGTTTTATTTTTTTGTTTGGTTGGTTTTGGATTTTTTTTTCTTTCCTACAATTTTAGCTCCTAACTTTGAGTGTATGAAACGTGAAGTTTTTTCAAGTGAAAATAATTTTGAAATATTTTTAGTAATTTATTCCTGTCCCACCTACAGAACTACAGGCGGTTTTTTGGGCGTTTCTAACAACCAGGCCAATCCATGTCTCTTTATTTGGAGCGTCTTTATTAGCCGGGACGGCAGTTTATTTCAAGCTAGATTTGATGCCGTAAAAATATATATATATATATATATTTTTTTTTTTAAAGTACATGTTTAAAAATTCAATTACATACGCCATGCATTGTAAATGTATGGGAAATATAAACTAGACATAGAAGTAAATGGGCTGTAACTCTAAATGCCACCTGTATTCTCCAAACTGAATCTCCTTTAAAGGATAACGCTGGTGTTTTTTTAATGCATTGCTTACCATCAAATCCTATGAAAATAACAAAATCAGCAATGATTTTGTTTCGCCAACAAGTCTCATCCATGTAGCCGGGTCCCAATGCAGCCATGTCCCAGCAGCCATAGAACTCCATTGTATTAAAAAAACGATTAAAAACCCGTCACAGAGCCATGCTGCTGCTCTGCAGCATATTTCATCATCACCATGCACCGGGCCGGACCACTTTTTCCTCAAACAACTTAATAAGCCGGCTGTAAACACTTTGCCATCTCAGGAAAGTAGTTCCGTAGCACTGAAAATAGTCCCTGGCGTAATGAAGAATTTGTTCCCATTTGAATTTCATTTGTTAATAACTACAACAGCCTGACTTTTCATGGTAACAGTTAGCGATTTTTAAAATGTAAACTATGTCTTTGTGAGCTGAATTTCAAGGTTTTTAGCTTACAATTGGAGCCAATGGCTTCCGGTTTGACGGCTAAAAACGGAACGTGGGAAGTCGGAAAGTAACGGGAGGAGAGCAAACACATTATTATTTTTGTTATTTTCAAATTTGATTCGTTAACGATAAGAAATGCATTAAAAAAACACCAGCCTTATCCTTTAAAGTTAGTCAAGAGCTACTGAAGCTCTATCTCCAAGCCCCATGACCTGCTCCAATCGGATAGCAGAACCCTACAGTACTCTGTGTGTGTGTGTGTGTGTGTGTGTGTGTGTGTAACACCGACACCCTCCATACCTCCTGTCTGAGATGTGATACCCGACCTGGAAGACCTGGAATCTAAACGTTGTGTATCGTTCGATAAATTACAGGGGCATTAAAAGCGTAGCGTGTTGCGTTTTCCTTTTTTTTTTCTTCTTCTCCCCCATCTCTATTCTACATAATGAGCCGCTCAGCGTCCCACGAGGGGCGGCGGGGATCAAAAATCCCAGGCCTCCCGGAGGATTTTCTTTAATGTCTTTGTGCACGTGTGGATTTGATACCCTCCCTCCTTTAAATTAGATCCCACTACATCCATTAGTCACACAAGCCCGTTAATATGTCTCTTCAGAGGGAAGGGACCCCCACATGAAGGTCTATACAAACCCATTGTGACTCTGCATCCCCATTAGGCTGTGATCCATACACAGTGGGCATGACTGTGTCGTCCCCAGCAATGTAAAAGTGAAATAAAAAAGTAGAGGGATTTTGAGTTTGAGTGAGCCTGGATGCTGCTTTTCTCTTGTTTTGTAAGAGTTCCACTAGTTCAACTGGCAAAAAATAATTGTTAAATCTTTCCTGTGATTGTCTAAACTTTAGGGTTACTCATTGCTTTGTCCTAGGTGGCAGAAAAAATGATTTGTAAATACAAGTTGGTAGCTGTTGATGTTTGTTTTGACTGTTTCACTGGTTCCACATGTGAATTTTAACCGTTAAAAGATGCTGTCTTTTAAAGGATGGCATAACTTCTTCTTTACCTTCTTTACCTGCTTTTCTCATATTGCTTTGATCTTTTCCAGACATGGGGATTCGAGACGTGATGCATGAAGAGAAGACTTGAGACTCGACTCGACTTGACTTGGGTTCTGGTGACTTGGGACTTGACTCTGACTTGTACTCTGATGACTTGAAAAGGTTTCTAAAGTCTTGACTTGAGATCTTGTGTTTGTGTAAATGACTCAGATTGAAAGTGATGAGATTTATTCCAGCAGACGACTGAATTTAAATTCTGTTTTCTGAATTTGTATGGAATGATTGAATTTATTGAAGTTGAAACTGATAATAGAAATCAAACTCATGATGCTCTTACCAAGTTTTTATCCTATTAAAACCATATTGTATTGAAAGTCCTAGATATTTAGTTTTCTTTAAGATATTAAATTGATACTGGACTCTTGATTTGTTCTGACTTGACTTGCTGTTCTACATTTAGACTTGAGACTTGACATTAATGACATGGACTTGACTTGTTGATCTACATTTAGACTTGAGACTGACTTGGGACTCGAGCAAAGTTGACTTGGTCACTTCTCTGATCTTTTCTCATTCTCCTGCTCTCCTCTCCTCTCCTCTCTCCTCTCTTCTCCTCTTCTCTCCTTTCTTCCTCTTCTCTCACTTTCCCCCCCAACTGGAACTCACTGTAAGTCAGATTCTCTGAACTGGGCCGCAAAACACTGTTTTTATTTCCTCTACCAACAAATAAATGTGGGGGGAAAAAAAGTGAAAAACAAAACAAAACAGGTGAGCGTAATGTTTTTTTTAATCACAAATACAACACCCAGCATATGGGAACATGTTGTGGGGGCTGAGGGTCAAAAAGCCAAGGCTGTGTGACTACGTGTGTGTGTGTGTGTGTGTGTGTGTGTGTGTATATACATGTGTTTGTGTTTTATCGCAGGCCAAGATCTCACAAGGGAGCAGCAGCATTGTTAATACAGTTTGGACATTTTGTGTAGCAGTGAGTGACAGACGGCTGGAAACGTCCTGCTGAGGAAGGTGGCAGAGGGCCGCAGAGTCGGGTGGGTTCGCTTTAGGAAATGACACTTTCTCCCGCAAGATCTCAATCTCCCAGAACACCCTGCCAGGCACAACAATGCGGTGTTGAAAATGGGAGCGGGGCACGTTATCCACCCCCCATCCCACCAACACCACCACCCACCGGCCCGGTTCTGAGCGAAGGAGCGGTCCGGCTGCCGGGCCTGATAAGCACCTGCCCATAAAGCCCGGGACGAGGAGAAGGGAGCGCCACCGCCCCGGGAAACCATTTGTTCTGGGTAAACGCCCCGGACGCCCCTGCATGATGTCACCTACCACCGAATCCCCGACGGGCCGTTTTTTTTTTTTGCAGTAATGACCTGTGGTAAAAAAGGTTTACAGGGAGAGACGGTGAGTCATTTAAGGTGTGGTGGGACTGTGAGCGGCTACTCCTACAGCCTGGTTCACCTGAGGATCAGTTTCGCTCCCAGGAAGATGACGGGGCGGGGCGGGAGACGGGACATGGAGGGGGGGGGAGACTAGGGTTCGCCTTGCCCCTTACTGTGACCCTCACTCTGCAAGAAAAAGTCCAACTTAACAAGTCATTTAGTCTCATATTCAACCTTCAAATCTTATTTTTATAAAACAAGAGGAAAATTCTGCCAGTGAGGTGAGATAATTCCACTTGTTTCCACTAGAGCTTTACTTGTTTCAGGAATCTTCTAGAAATTAGCAGATCGCTGCACTACTAAGTGCCAAGAAAATGACACTTAATTCTTGAAACAAGTTGATTTGCATTGGAAACAAGTGAAATTATCAAACCCCATTGCTTGTCCTCCCTCCACAGAGAGGTCAGAGGTCAGGCTCAGCTACAGAGCAGCAGCCCTGGAGCTGGTAGGGACTCAGGGTCTCTCTTGTTTTGTTTGGAATAAACAGAAGACGAAGAAGAACTGGGTAGTTAGCATGAGCAGTGATAGCCAACATGGCTGAACAGACAAAGAAAAGAGCGCCACCTGCAGAAACTCCAAGGAAAGAGATGTAACAGTCCCGCCCACACTGTTTGATTGACAGGTGATCTCTGGGAAGTGCAGTGCAGAAAGAAAAAAAAAACAAACAAACAAAAAATCATCTTGCCGATTGCCATATTAAAGCTGCATCAGGCAATTTTGCACACTGGTGGCCCCAAATGGCATCAACAAGTAACATTTGAAATTTATACTTCAATACCCAGAATTCCTGTGCGGTGAGGTCAGTAAACGTCACACAGCTCGCTCCTGTTTACCAACCGGCCGGTCTGTGATGCTTTATACTAAAGGAAACCAAAGAGATGAGAGAGGAGAAGATCTAACGTTGGTGAGTCCAGAGATGGAGACAAAATAAAAAAAAAATATGACTGTTGCAGATTGCCACTGATGTTCCTAACAACACTGATCGTGCTTTAGAAAATTGTGCAACTGATCTCTCTGCTGGGAGTGAGGCTGGCTGTGTGAGGGTCCGGGACCAGGGTCTTTTCCTCTCAGATCCTAATTACAGAGGCCAACTGTGGGACACTCAGAGACACAAACAAGCCTGGGCATGTGGAGCTGGTTGAACACTTAGGCCCCCTGACACACACACACACACACACATACACACACACCTCTAACAGGCCCTCAGTCAGTCACTCAGTTACTTAGTCAGTTGCTGGTCAGTCACTCAGTCACTCAGCTCTGATTCAAACAGCATGAAAAACCTCTTAGATTGTATTCGGGCCTCCTGAGGTGCCAGATGGGTGGAGTTCTGCCACACAGGACAATGCAATGAGTAGCAAAGTGTTCGGACAATCACAGGAAAATATTCTTTGAAAGTACATTTAGTTTACTTTCCTGTGAGTGACAACTTGCCTCACACTCTCTGCACAGTCCTGTCGCTGTGAACCCCCACCCATCTGGTACTCACTGCACGTTGAAACAAACGCTATGAGAATGATCTGCAGCTGCTCTGTGACTCGCTCACTTACAATCAATTCAACCTGAGAGAATCTCTAAGGAGCTCAAGAGAGGCTTTTTTTCTTTGTGCAATTGCTCAGAACCAGCGAGGACAGAGAGAGAGTGTGTGTGTGTGTGTGTGTATGTGTATGAGCATGTGTGCACGCGTGTACATGCGCGAGTGTGCATGCACATGTGTATGCACGTGCGTTTGCAATTATGTGCTCTTGCATATGTGCTCTTATGAGGACCGAATGTCCTCACAAGGATAGAAAGATGAAGAAAGTCCTCCAAAGTGAGGATATTTAGGTGGTATTTACTTCTTCAGGGGGCGATTTTAGATTAGGACTTGTGTTTAGGGTTAAGATTAGAATTAAGTTTAGTTTAGAAATAGGTTAGGTTTCGGCTAGATTAAGGGTTAAGCTTTAGGATTCCTGGACTTCCGTTCAGTTTTGCCCTCAGTTTTGACTTTCTGAGTCAGTCATGTACAAATAAAATGTATATTGTAGGCTTTTATACTACTATTTTATTATGCTCGGGTTGGATGCCTTGTCTGCCTTGTCCAACCGCAGACTTAACCATTGGCATATCCTTATCATTGGCATATCCTTATTTATAAGGCTATTCTTGGTCTGGTTCCATCTTACCTACGGATCTACATCCTCTAAAAAAAGTATGGGAAGTTATTGTCTTCGATCCCAGGACTTATTCCTACTAACTGTCCCTAAAGTCCGCACTGAACTGGGAAAAAGGGCGTTTAGGTTTGCTTAGGTTAGGTCACTGCATCCAGTGAGACCAGCAAAGTGTTTCTAAATGACTTGGAAGCAAGCACATCTGGCTGTAGATGTTTTGAATGTTGATGAATGTTTTTTGATATCTTATGATTCTGTAATTTGTTCTTTGTTTTAGTTTTAAATTGTTACATGTTTGTTTTATGTCTGCAACCGTGCAACTGTGCTGCTGCCTGTCTTGGCCAGGACACTCTTGAAAAAGAGATTTTTAATCTCAATGAGACTCCACTCCTGGTTAAATAAAGGTTGAATAAATAAAATTACATCTTTGACCCATAAATCTCCTCCATGGATTACTATACATCTCTGAAATTTAGATTTGATATCGTAAATGATGAGCGATATCATGAATGGGATTGAATGGCATCTCCAAGGTAGAGACACCAGTCTCATTTTAGCTAATTGTGTGATAAAAGTGTGTAAATATCCACAGCAGTTTCATAAGGGAGAGAGAGGCCAATCTGGAAATTGAGGCAAAAATTAGGAAAATTATTTCCTTTCACCAACATCGGAGGAATCCTTTAGTTAGTTTAGGATTAAGGCTTGGATTTAATGTTAAAATAAGAAATAAGATTAGGTTCAGGTTACGGTATTGGTTAACTTTACGCATGTTGTGGTGAGGGAACAAATATGAAAGTCCTCATAAGTATAGCAATACAAACATGTGGGTGTGCATGCATGTATGTGTGTGTTTATCTGCATGTGTGTGTGTGAATGTGTGTGTGTGTGTGTGTGTGTGTGCGTGTGTGTGTGTGTGTGTGCGTGCGTGTCACATATGAGCCGTGGAGGCCGGACACAGACGAGTGGCTTCTGACAGGCATTTCAAACCCCTCCTGCCCTCTCCACCGTGTGGCCTCGCCGATAATGGGAACCTGATCGGAGGGAGGGGGGGGTGGCAGGGGTGTGTGTGTGGGGGGGGAGGGGCAGGGGGGCGGGACGGGGGGGAGTGTGTGGTCCGTCTTTTGTGAGCAGCTCTTCAAAGCGCTGGCCCTCCTATTTGTCCAAAGGAGCTCTTTGTAACGGTATCCTCCACTGTCATTTTGCCCCTTTTATTTTTAGGCAGGCTGTTATTGCTCCAGACCCTCACATCCCCCCGGGCTTTGTGCGGGACAGGGTCAGGTTTTAACTTTTTTTTTTTTTTTTTTTTCTTTCTCCCCCCTCCTCCACATGCTGTGCGTAATGTATCACACACCGGCCGACGGGCGCACGGCTAATTCCAGGTCTCTTGTGTGTGTGTGTGTGTGTGTACAGGGGGGGTTCTGGCCTTCTGGTCACATCCCACCCCATCGTTGGACTAGTGCCTACTGAGGTCTACTGGGGGTCTAGATCTACTGGAGTATACTGGGGTCAGCTTGTGTCAATTGGCATCTACTGGGGTCTACTGGTCGATTGGGATCTGCAGGGGTCTACTGAGGTCTACTGGGGTCTACTAGAGACTACTGGGATCTGCTGGTTTACTGGGGTCCACTGGGGTCTAGACTACTGGGGTCTGCTGGTCTACTGGGGCCTACTGGGGTCTACTGGGGTCTACTAGAGACTACTAGGGTCTGCTGGTCTACTGGGGTCTACCAGAGACTACTGGGGTCTACTGAGGTCTACTAGAGACTACTGGGTTCTACTGAGGTCTACTGGGGTCTACCGGAGACTACTGGGGTCTACTGCGGTCTACTAGAGACTACTAGGGTCTGCTGGTCTACTGGGATCTACCAGAGACTACTGGGGTCTACTGAGGTCTACTAGAGACTACTGGGGCCTACTGAGGTCTACTACGGGTCTACTAGAGACTACTAGGGTCTGCTGGTCTACTGGGGTCCACCAGAGTCTACTGAGGTCTACTAGAGACTACTGGGGTCTGCTGGTCTACTGGGGTCTACCAGAGACTACTGGGGTCTACTGAGGTCTACTAGAGACTACTGGGGTCTACTAGAGTCTACTAGGGTCTACTGTGGTCTACTAGAGACTACTGGGGTCTACTGAGGTCTACTGAGGTCTACTAGAGACTACTGGGGTCTACTGAGGTCTACTGGGGTCTACTAGAAACTACTGGGGTCTACTGAGGTCTACTGGGGTCTACTAGAGACTACTGGGGTCTGCTGGTCTACTCCGGTCTACTGGCTTTCTGGGGTCTATTGGGGTCTGCCAGGGTCTGATGGTCTGCTGAGGTCTGCTGGGGACTACTGGGGTTTACTAGGATCTACTGATATTTTGATTCTCACTTTCTGGTGAATCAGAAAAGTCGAAAAGAGCTTTGTTCCAAAAATGAAAAATGACACATTCTCTTACAAAATGATTGATAACACAAATCAAATAACACATTTTTGTTCAATTTATGGCCAGAAACTCGAGATATGACAATTATCATTTGAGGAGTGTTGTTCAAAAATGAAAAATCCACCACCTCTAAAATTATGGTACTACCAATCAGTATGTTCCCTCTGGTAAAGACAGCAGGTTACTTAAGTCCTTGGTTGACAACATAACACTTTTACAAAATTTCTGAATGATTAGCTCCAGTTAATTTTTTTGAAGGATATATAGCATTTCGGAAATTAACTCTTTTTTTGTCCTTGAAAATCAGTTGATATTGTTATCATCTAATGTTAGGATCAGGCCCCATGTTTCCAGAGGGGGGGGTCAGAGTTATGGGGATCTGCTGGGTTTAGGTTTATAACCAACCTTGAATATTATCACAGTGAAGATGAAGAAGACTCCCAGTGCTGCAGCTCGGCCAGAGAGTGACGACTGGGAAACAGATGGAAAGTTGGGAGAAGACAGGCGACAGTGTTTTTCTCAACAGACAAGAGTGGGGACGCTGTGACAGATGCATCGCAAGGGACAGAGCCCTACAGTCCTGTGTGTGTGTGTGTGTGTGTGTGCGTGTGTGTGTGTGCCTGGCTGCCTGCTTGCCTGCCTAACTCCCCAGCCCGCCTGTCCACCTGATTGCCAACTTGCCTACTTGCCAGCCTGTTTGTGTCCACTTCCTGACCCGGTGGAGCAGCGGTGCGTGCCACCCCCCAACGTCATCCTGTTCCCCCTGTAATATCTGACATGAGTAGATGAATAATAGATCAGAGGATTTAGCTGGCCCGTAACTCTATCCGAGTCCCGGGACAGGAGGCAGGCCGGCGGCTCCAGCCAACAGGAGACACGTGACCGCAGGAGAATAGCCATTGAGCCTGACCGCTGATGAGTAAAGGCCGCGTTACCAGTTCCACCAAACAGCATGTGGTGGATATGAATGGTTAAACGGTTGATATCTACAACTGCGGCCAGCTGCTCCACTGCACACAGCTGTACAGTGATGAATGTGTAAAAGTGGGATGATGTGTGTAATCTACTGTCTATTGTATGTGTTGCACTGCGACTTTGTACCGTGTGTGAGGCCCTTTTGTCGCTGTACCATGTGTGTGTGTGTGTGTGTGTGTGTGAGTATGTGCGGTCAATCTTCTGTTATAGTTGATTGAGTGTCAAATGTCACTGAGGCAGCTTTCTGTGTATTTGCTTGGCGATTCATGTGATTCTCGGGTCTTAATTTAGCCAAGAAGTCATCGATAGATGTTGTGTTAACGGACAAAGGATTACGCAAACCTCCCAGAGATCACCTGTCAATCAAACAGTGTGGGGGCGGAGCTTGGGTTTTCTGTCGATGCAGTTTGAGTTTCTCTTTTCTTTGTCTGTTCAGTCATGGTGGCTATCGCTGCTCATGCTAACTACTAAAGCTGAACAATTATTTTTTTAAAAATCGAAGTCGCAATATGTTGCGACAAATCGCAGAAGTTGCAATTAAGAGAGAGAAGCGTCCAAAATGGGTTTCTGACCAAGGTGTTTTACTGCTGCAGGTAATCTTTGGTCCATGAATCAAAAACTTTCAACACCCTCAAACTCAGTAAATCCTGCACATTGACGTCTGTTTTTTTGTGGGGTTTTTTTTGTTTTTTTAACAAAATCACTTTTCTTTAAACCTTTTTAAAGTTCTAAAAAATGTACGACAAGAAAAACTTGTCATGCATCCTAGCAGCTCCGTTCAGAATAAACACAATGACATGACATTGCACATGAAAACACATAAATCCACACCACATTCAACTACACATAAACATCTGAATAGCACATAAATAGCAAATAAATAGCACAGGGACCCTCTATTACCCCCGTATTGCGCTAAGCCGCTGTATTGCACTCTCCACCCAAAATCCAAATTTTACACCTCACCATTATAATTATAATGATTGCACAGGAGTCCCTGATTGCACTTCCTTGACTGGCCTGCTGTTTTGGTTAAGCAACATTACTGACTGGGGAATAAAAGAATTCCTCACTCTATTGTGTTTGAACTGCGGAGCTCTGAAACGTCTTTTAGATCAGTGATTCTCAACCTTTTTCATATCAAGGACCCCTAATTTAGTACACATTAGGGCCACGGACCCCCATTTGATGAGATTTGGTATATTTTTATGATTTTGTCCAGAATTCCATGCCTAGCTGTAGAGAGATAACAGTGAAACTATGATCAAAATAGTCATTCTTCTACATTCTCTAATTGTCTTCTTCTTGTAAATTAAATAATGGAGAAGTTTAACAATTCATCAGTTTGCTGGGGACACCCTGGAATCCCCTCAAGGACCCCTGGTGGTCCCCGGACCCCACGTTGAGAACCACTGTTTTAGAGGGCAGAAGTTGGTACTCTCCGTAAAGCACATGCAAAGTCGGATACGTTGAACGTGATATGAATCGCAGTTTAAATCACAGCTACAATACTGTGTGTAAAATAATCGCAATTATCATTCAGCCCTACTGACTACCCAGTTCTTCTTCTGTTTACTCCAAACAAACCGCTGCTGCTGCTGCAGGAAATGTAAAATGTGTCACTTCCTGTGCGCCAGAGGACTTTTCCCAGGAAATGCCTATCCAGTTGTTAAGAACAGCAAAGGTAAAAAATTCCATGAGGTTTTCAGCCCGTGACGGCGGATGGGAAGTGACTCTGCCGCTCCGACTGCAGTGGGAAGGTCGTTAGTCTCCCATTAGGGACAAACTGGGTAAAGCTAGGTTTCAGTGGAATACAGAAGGTGCAGCAGAGATGTGATGGATGTGAAAACAATTAGTGTGATGTCGGAGCGTGAGTCAAACCTGCAGCTGCTGGAAATCAACGCTCATTTTCAGCTCATTTTCCCAACAGAGCGCATTAGCTAGGCTGCAGAAAAACAAAGAAACAAGTCGAGCTGAGAGGGGCTAAGTGTGCGGAAACCCAACATTTTTTATGGGTTTTATGTTTTCCTGCAGTTTGTCAGCACCTTTAAGAGCAAAACAACGAGGGACACGACACACTGCACTTGTTTTCATCTGTTTCCTAACTGAGAACATGAGCTGAAGAGAAATACTAGCATTGGTAGTTAAAGGGGCAGCTGAGTACGATTTTTACGGCCTGCTCACAGCACAGAATGGCGATTATAGGTCTGTAGAGAGTTGATCGGGTTGTTGATCAATACCAATGACTCAGCAATTACTTCACCAGCTGGCTTTCAAACCTCACTTTCAGGACTCTCTCCCGGTGTTACGAGCAACTGACCGGCATCACAAGATAAAAAACCTCATTCTCAAAAAAAAGCAAATGACAAAGCAGTTTCATTATTCCAGTATTCAGCATGATGATGTATTCGCTCTTCACTAGATGTTTCTGTTGCTGCTCTAATTAGCTATAGCTTACTCTCTGTCTGTTGTGACAATGTGACTTTATTGTTTGTGTCAATTACAGGCCACCGTAGCTCAAGGGGACGGGAGGGCAGAGGAGCTCTAGTGATGCTGTTTTTATTCCTACTAGGAAGGTAACACTATGGCTCAGCTGGCTAGTTATCATACATACTTTTGGATAAGCTTGACTATTTGGTGTTTACCTGGGGCCCGGCCATTTAAACAGAACATAGAGGTCGACTTATTGTAGTAAATTACATTACATTACATCATTTAGCAGACGCTTTTGTCCAAAGCAATTTACAATAAGTTCATTTTGTCAACAGTAGTCAAACCAACCTTATATCACAGTCTTCATCAGCTCTAAGCCTCTAATAGGAATAAGTAGCATTTGTTGGTTTATTGATTTTTGATGTGGTGTTACTCTATGGTTTTATTGCATTCTTTTTTTATGTATTTTTTTATCTGTTTTGTTTGGTTTTATTTAAACATTTAAGTTGTCATTGTCGGTTAAGTGTGTAGCTGTTGTGTCCTGTCTTTTGCTTGAGAACTTTTTTTCTCAAAACTTTTTATTGATTTTGCACCAGTATTGTAGATAACAAACAGTGACATATCCAAGATGTATGAGTGAACTGGTTTCTGATTTGACAGACAAGACATATAAGCAATATGCAAGACATAAACAAGAACAAGAACATGAACCAACCCTCAGTTCTATCAACTCCTACCCATTGAAAACTTTAATAAAATGTTCATTACAAATAGGATAGGGATGCTTGTGAAAGAGTCTCAGTGAGAGAACGATAGTGGTCATAGATTACTTAATGCCCCTTCTAACAACGTGAGATTACAACAGAGAGCTAGTTTATTTATGTGTACATTATCTTCTACAAGTACAAGTACAAATGATAAAACACATAAAGAGAGATTACACAAATAATCCAAGGGGTTCATAAAAGCATCTCACGTCAAAAGACAAAGAAACAAAAAACGTAAAAATAAGAAATCAAGGTGACAACACGGGTGTGTGTGAGCGGAGGCTGCAGGCCGGACCGGAGGAGAAACTCTATCCTGCCATGAGTTGAATAAAGAGCCGATTACAACAGAGCCCAATCAACACAGTGTATCTGATTCACACATTGACCAGAGAAGAATACGGCCACGCTTGGATACTCGCGCAACAAATGCGACAGAGGGTGCATAAACACACACACACACACACACAAACACACACACACACACACACACACACACACACACACACACACACACACACAAACACACACACACACACACACACGCCACCCCTCTCCAGAGAGGATCAGGTTTCCTTCTGTGTCCAGTGGCTTATTAAACATTAAGCTCAACAGCTTCCCTACAGGAGGGGAAAAAGGCCTCCCCCACCTCCTCTTCCCCCTCCTCCACCTCCTCCTCCTCCTCCCTACACACCCCCACCCCCCACCCACCCCCCCCTCTCTCATTACAGCTGTTGAGGTATGAGACAACAGAGGCACGGCCGCGACAATAGAGCTGGAGGCCGATAGCCAATCAGTACGTTCACTGTAGCGTTCGCTCAGCGACAGCAGGTAGGCCTGACTGGGCTAGATTAACTCTGTCCTCCTTTAACAGAAATCCCTCTTTTCATGTGTGTGTTGTGAGCGG
>NW_027282975.1:0-16398 GCF_046629955.1 Centroberyx affinis | reverse complement strand
TTTACTAATGGTGTTCATGTTAACTAAGGTATTCATTTATACATTATTTAATAGTAAGATGACTATTAAATAATGTAAAGTGTTAACAAAGTTTATAGCATATTCCATAGATACATAGAAGCATTGCTGATACAACAATGTGAGTATGTTTTGTCTTACCATCATGAAAAGATTTATTATTTATTAAGAATATAGATGAAGAACCCAGAACAATGTTCTCCTGTCAAGTGATGCCATCTAACTCATTTGCATGTGAAGACGATTATGGGAGATTAAAATTGCAGCAATTGCAAATGTATAGTTTAAGTTCAACTTTCATAATAATGCAGCTTTTATTTCTTTTTATTAATTACATACTGCTCAGTAAGACATTGATATGTACAAAATGATTTCTACAACACCATGATATAGTTTCAAAGTGCCCAGCTATAGAGCGGTGAAGTGTCTCACTGTGAGCTGCTCAAGCTGAATTTGGCTCTTGAGGACCACAGTGCCATGGCAACCGTGATATGATGACAAGGACGGGTTACTGAGGAAGATGTGATCAAAACGTCTGACACAGACTTTGTGCAACACTTGTCATTGAGCACTCTGCACTTCACATATTGCAGAGCATCATGGATCATTAAAAAAATATATTTTTCCAATGCCTCAGTGAGAAGGATCTTCATTCCTGCTGGTGAGCAGTGTGCGGATTCTTGGCATGATCCTTTGAATTTCTTATCGGAATTTATGCCCCCTGTGGTCAAGTACTGATGGACTCATATTTGTGCGCAACAGTTCTCTCTATTAATTGAGAAACAAGGATGGGTTATACTCAGGGTTTGTTGAGGGTGACAACTCTCAGGAATAAGCTAACGAGGTGGGAAGTTGTCCAGGGGCCGGATTCACCAATGTCTTCTTAAGATAGTTCTTAAGAAATGACATAAGAGGAAATTTTAGGAAGTTCTTAAGAAGGCTCTTAAGTGCAATTCCTCAATATTTTCTTAGTAACAGTCTCATTTCTTATGAATTTCTTTAATTTTCCAACTTAAGAACTTCTCAAAATAGGGCCTGAATTAATTCTGGTTAATAAACTTTAGGCTTACTGTCATAGGAGACAAGGCTAGGAGGCTAGGAGACAAGGCTAGGAGGCTAGGAGACAAGGCTAGGAGGCAACCCAAAGTGCTTCCATCTACAAAACAATTGCGGAAAAACCTATTTAGGGCAACTAGAGCAAAGATTTAAACATTGGTTGCTGATGGTAACTGTAAAATTTACTAGCTTATTTTCAATAAACATGAGACAGAGGCCTACCTGGCCCTACACCAAATAAAGCTTTACAATAAATGTTCATCTTAATGTTAGGTGTAGGGGAACCTATGAAGACTTTGAACTATAACCTACTTGTCTAAAATGTGTTTAAATATATGATATTAGAGGCTTACCTTTTCACTGTAGGAATTTTAAGACAGGTGAAGGGCTGCCTTAAAGTTAAGAAAAAAATCAAGAAGAAATTTGAGAACTTTCATTTCAAGAATACCATTTATTCATAAGTTTTTTCTTAGGAAGAAACATAAGAAAAAAGTTAAGAAAATATATAAGAACTGTTTTTGAGAATAGCATTTTTTCCTATTTTTTTTCTTAAGACTAAAGTTAAGAAAAAAATGGCACTTGAGAAGATTTTTTTTCTTAAGAGGGTTTTGTGAATCCGGCCCCTGGTGTTTATGCACCGGTTCTGTTTCCCAGAGGAAAGGTTCTTGAACATGTGTTTCTTCTTCGTTATTCTTTTATGTCAGTTCTCAGCAAGGGTTTTGAACTTGCCATTGCTGTCTTTCTTGTTCCTACCCTCTCTTCACTTCTTGTTTTTTTATCACTGGAACATTGCACCCCATGTTTGCTCAATTTTCGGGAGCAGCTGATTGCCCCGAGGCCGGCTGCCGGCCTGGGGCCGAAGGATCTACCATGCGAGTTGGAAGTGCGCTAGAGAGGGAAGCATGTGGGCTTTAAGGTGAGAGCGAGAGGAAGGAGATTTAAAACTATGCTTCCGTCTGTCGTCATGGGAAACTGCAGGTAAATGTGATGGATGAGCTCTCCGCCTCGGTCAGGAGTCAGAGGGAATATCGAGAATGCTGCCTAATGTGCTTGACGGGGACAAGGCTACAAGGGAGTATCCAAGACATGGATACAAGGGAATATGCATTACCAGACACTGCAACCCCTCTTTTCAGGTAGTGTTGTCTGACCGAGGGAAGGAGAGCAGCAAGGGAAAGGGAGCTTGTCTTGCCATTGTTGTCAACTCTGGATGGTACAATCTAGGGCATAACAGCGAAGGCAAATGTCTGTAGACTGGATGTTGAACTTCTGGCTGGGGGCTTGAAACGCTGCTTTATGCTTCTTTACTACCCGAGCCCACCCCCCCACCCAGGCTGGCTCTGTCACAGGGCCGAGCCTGAACACCCTGGAGGTGGTGGCAGAGGGGGAGGATGTGGTCCAAGCTGAGCTCCATCTTATACAATGCTTCCAGCTCTCTCTACACCGGTGCAGCTATGGGACTTCCTCATAACCGAGGTGAACCAAGGAGTACCTCAAGCATTCCTTCATGCCGACCGCCATCCAGCCGGCATCACGCTTCCTGTTACAGCGGCTCCAGCCTCAGCCAGCTCAGAGGGCACTTAAGCCTGGACTACTCTGTAGATCTACCCTGCTCGCACAATCTGTTCTGTGGTTATGCACATTACCTGTACAGATTTCTTTACATATGTCGGTACATGACCTAGGACATATTTCTGGGCATGTCTGTACGTACGTTATGCCCATTTGTAAATCTGATAATGTGAATAGCTTACATTGCACTTTAAAACTGTTCTCTCCATCTTTGGTGCCAAGTGCTCATTGCTGTGGTGTTTCTGCACTGCACTTCCCAGAGATCACCTGTCAATCAAACAGTGTGTCCAGTACTGTGACGTCTTTTTAGTTGGATTTTCTGTTGAAGAAGTTTGAGTTTCTGTAGAGTTCCTCTTTCTTTGCTGTTCAGCCATGGTGGCTATCACTGCTCATGCTAACTACCCAGTTCTTCTTCTATTCATTCCAAACAATCCTGAAATGTAAAACGCATCACTTCCTGTGCGCCAGAGGATTTTTTTCCCAGGAAAGACTACCCAGACACCGGGTGTTTAGAACAGCGAGTGTAAAAACCTTGATGAACCGGCTGTAGGTTGAATGATCACTATTATGCTATATCAATCAGCCATAGGTAGTAGCAAAACACACATTTATTTATATGAAAATGTTGCAGATTATTACTTTAAGCAGTTTGATTGATGCGTGGTGGGAGATACAGCTGTTTGTACTGTATGAATAAGGTACAGCAGCGAATCAGATAGGCAGGAACTCAGCTGCACAAACTGCCTCCTATCTGTCAGGGAGTCAGTTATGCATTCATAGATTGAGGGGGAAACATTCAGCTAAGACAGTTTGCCAAGGAGAAGTTTTAGTATGATCGTGTTAAGGCAGAGTCAGCAAACAGGATCCTACAAAGATCCTACAGGCACAGGCAAACAAATATATACACCTTCCCTGTCCACGCTTAAAATCAAAATAATATCAATTCCTTTCTTCCGTCTTCCTTCTCTCTAGCTCGCTCTGCTTCTCTCTCCCCAATCCCATCCTCCTCGCCTCTCTGTCCGCCCCCACACATTGTCAACTGCTGGGAACATGACAAGTAAGGACAGGGGGAGGAGGAGGAGGGGAAAAGAGAGAGAGAGAATATAGGAAACTGCATTTGTGTTTGCATGCATGAAGGAAGGCGTTGTCTTAGAACTGTTTATGACCATCTGTTTCTTGTTGCACCGTATGTTGTCAAGACTACCTACAAGGTTTTGCACTATTGATGGATTAGGGATGTGCAAACGTCCATTTTTTCAAGGTCGACTAGTCAGTGGGTTGTCGGAATGATTAGTTGACTAGTTGGTCTCAAGAGAAGCCTATATTTAAATTGGGCTGTACTGTGGATAGGTTTAAGAATACGTTTCATGGGTATCTTAATACCTTTGAGCTTTAGGTTTTATTGGTTGCCAGATATGTCACCCAAAGAGGTTGGGCAGAGTCATTAAGTTGCTAAGCACCTGGGGCCGGTTGCACAAACCACCTTAAGTTTTCTCCTTAAGTATGACACTTAAGGCTCAATTTCTCCTTAGCTGAGGGACTTACTTAAGGGTGTTGCACAGAATCCCTTAAAAGGTTTCCTTAGTTAAGGAAAAACATTAAGGCATTTACTGCATTGAAAGAGATTTTACAGCGGTAAAATACTACAATTTCCATGGAGACCGTTTGTTTGCTTGCACTTGTGCTTGTGATACCTGTTATCGCCTCACCTGTTATCGTCTCACAAAGTTGGCCTATAGATAGTAAAAAAATGGCAGAAGAAAAGAAGACAAGAAAACCAAATTGGTCAGAGGAGGAAAAGATTATACTTCTGGGGAATCCAATAAAAGAAAGCACATACTAAAAAGTAAATTTGACAGAGAACAACGAATGTGGGAGGAAATTGCAATGAAAATTAATACAAGAAGTCTGGTGAAGGGGTCCATCAAAGAGGTCCAAAAAAAATATGACAATTCTTCATTTATCGCCATAGACTCGGCCATGTTGCGGTTTTTTTTTCCTTACTTTGGTTGCGAAGGTCTTTTGTGCAACGGTTTAACTAACCTTAAGGGACTGCTTAAGTATAAGACCAAGATAAGGAGAAAACCTTAAATACTTAAAGTGAACATTTTAAGGAAACCTTAAGGAGAAGACTTCAGGGTGTTTTGTGCAACCGATTTTATTTTAAGGAAACTTTAACTCGGACTTTAAGGAAAATCTTAACTTAAGGTGTTTTGTGCAACCGGCCCCTGGAATTTACCTGATGTACAACAACATGGCGAATGCTAATATTGATGCCCATTGTTTGGACCAAGCATCGGGTGCAGCTAAGCCAGCTTGTCCTTGTTCTGGAAGCTGAGCACGTTGTCTATGTTACTTTTAAAAAGAAGTGCCATTTAAAATAGTTCTTCCCACACAGCCAACATAAACTCTATTGACATTTTCTCTCCCTGGACAATGACAATGACAATGAATCAGAAAGAAAATCCTCCTATCACAACAACACCCACCTCCACACTAGTGATGCTATTGCTGTAGGCATCATCAAAGAAAGTCCCCAGACTCTCTGGGTCAAAGAGAGTGCCCTAGAGCAGTGATTCTCACCCTTTTTCATATCAAGGACCCCTAATTTAGTACACATTAGGGCCACAAACCCCCATTTGATGAGATTTTGTCTCTCAAACCCAAATCTGAGAATATTTTTATTGTTAGATAAGAAGAATTCCATGACTATCTGTATTATAGGTAGAGAGATAATGGTGAAACTATGATCAAAACAGGCATTTTTCTACAGTCTCTAATGGTGTTAATGTCTTGTATGTAATGAAACAATGCTGAAGTTTAACAATTCATCAATTTGCTGGGGACCCCCTGGAACCCCCTCAAGGTCCCCTGGTGGTCCCCTGACCCCACATTGAGGGCCACTACCCTAGAGTAATGGTACCTATCAACACCTTTTGTACTCATGATGAAGGTAAAACGCATCAACCTCAGTGAGATGCTGACTGAAACGAAAGCTTTTGAACTTTTTTACAGTGATAGCCATTGGCAAAATCTCTCCACATTGTATTTCTCCTGCATGAGTACTACGGGATTTTCTTGCTGATGGGGCTTCAGTGCAGCAGGCATGTAGCGCATGGGATTTCTTGTGAGTGTACTTGAGTGACTCAAAATCACGAATCACATATGAGCAGCATAGAACAGTAAGACTAAATGGAATTATGTTAGAGACAGGGCACTGTAAACCAAAGCTGTATCTCCATGCTTTGTCATTAAGTCTCTTTCAACCTACTGAACACTAACACCAGGCTCTCTTACAGCAACTACTGACACAGACTCTCTCTCTCTTCTGCTTATGGATGCAGCTTGTCCATCCCCCCCAATCCCAACTCTTAATCCTTTGTGTCACATATATATATATATATATATATATTCCCAAGGGATTTTAATTGGATATGCAGGGATCAGAGACTCTCTGGTACAGTTATTAGTTTTTTGCTCAGTTATGAGGCAAGCTAGCCATTTCATGTGCTGAGGTTTGCTGTGTGGGAGGGGTCAGCAGGGAGATTATGCAGCTATGCATTTATCAGAACAATGATGGCTGTAAAATGGCAAAACCTCACGTCAAAGAGGAAAGGTAGATTGGCAGATTAGTAGGGAGGGGAGCTAAATTTTCCAATGTAGATCATCTATAATCTTCAGTTAAAGTTAAAGAGTAGCTAAACCCCAAACCCAAATGTGTGTAAAGCCTGACATCTAATGCTACTGAAATTACCATCTGCTATTGTCTGATCTGTGGTGCCAGGTGATGTCACCATCTGTGATACTCTATAGAAGGTGACCTCACCTGGCACCAAAGATGTCAAAAGATGTCAGATCTGGGTAGGGGAATTAGTTACTCTTTAAAGAGCGAATCAGCACTACATCAGGATTTTTGAATGAATAGCATTAATCCTGTACTTAATTTCAACATTTTTCTATTTAAATCCTGCATCCACCTCTAGGGGCTGCACTAGGCAACTCACTGCTGTTTAGGGGACACTTTTTTCGATTCATCACTTGCTGTGTGTGGAGCACATTCCAGTGACCATATCGGACACCATTATTTAATTAGGGCAAATACCTCAATTAGTGAGCATGGGACGCTTTTTTTTTTTTTTTTTTTTTTTTGCCTCACTGTGATTTAGGCTGATAAAACAGCTAATGCAGTTTAAGGTCTAGTGAGAAATCAATTATCAATTTGTGTTTTTTTGAGGTCTCCAGGTCTACTTCCAGCCTTCCCTTTGCCACTCTTAACTGCTAACGACATCACACCTGGACATTAAAAAAAAAACGGCTTCCAGATCCTATTTAGCAACATGATCCACCAATGGAAAATGGGGCATAATTCTGTTTCTTCCTTATGACAGCTAAAGGCCCTCTGTCTCCTTCTTTGTGCAGGATGGACGTCTGAGGCCCGGGGATCAGCTCATTGCCATCAACAAGGAGTCCTTGATAGGCGTTACCCACGAGGAGGCTAAAAGCATGCTGAACAAAGTCAAATTCAGGTGAGGAACATGCGTGGACAGGACCTGGGGCCTTGTAGGATTAAAAAGAAAATGAGAACTAGTGAGTTGAACTTCGCTTACTGGCCCCAGGGCCCAATGGTCACGGCTACTGGATATAGATAAAATGCTATTTCAGTAATACAGAGCGAGTACAGAGTCTATGATTTTCTGGGGAGATAGAGAGCAGAATCGAGATTAGTCAGCGTTCCACACTGCCACAGCTAAGTTATCCTTCTTTCCTCTGCTTGTATATGCACTTGTGTATTTATGCATGTTATATATAAGTATCAGTGGTGGAAATTAACTAAGTACATTTACTCAAGTACTGTACTTAAGTACAATTTTGAAGTACTTGTACTTTACTTGAGTATTTCCATTTTATGCTACTTTGTACTTAAACTCCACCACATTTTAGAGGGAAATATTGTACTTTTTACTCCATTACATTTATTTCACAGCTATAGTTACTAGTTACTTTTCAGATCAATATTATATATTTAAAACATTTGATCATCTTTATAAAATAACTATAAAAAAGCATTGTTATAGATTAGACTACCCAAAATTATAGCTAAATTGTTAAGATTAGCTTCATGTTGACAACTTTAAAATGCTGCTTACATGTACATGTATGTCAATAAATCAGTATTAATATTCCAATAATTTATGAAAAATATAACTCTCTAAATGGGGACATTTGCATCATGAGTACGTTTACTTTGATACTCTAAGTACATTTTGCTGCCAATACTTATGTACTTTTACTTAAGTAAGATTTTGAATGCAGGACTTTTACTTGTAATGGAGTATCTTTACATTGTTGTATTGCTACTTTCACTGAAGTAAAAGATCTCAGTACTTCTTCCACCACTGATAAGTATATATATATATGTGTCTTTGTCTTACGTGTTTGTGTGTGTCTTGTCTCCAGCCAAGACAGTGTGGTGGAGGTAGCCTTCATCCCGGGCAAAGGGCCCTTCCCCAGCAGCACGTCTCTCCACAACGGGGTCCAGCGGGCCATGGGCAACAGCTACAGCTCCGGACGCTTAAAAGTCCACGTCAGATCGCCTGAGGTCAGCTGCACTTGGTTTCAGACATCAAAAAGTACCAGAATATATCAAAAAGCTTTCAAATTTTAGATTCTCCTTCAACGGAATCTCAAGTTTCGTAGTCGTTTATCGTCAGAGCAGCAGCATCGAAAATGAAACATCAGCAGCAGAGTATCAAGACATTTCTGATGATACCAAGTCACAGCAGCATTTCAAACTGAACTGAAAGCAACTAAGCTCGGGTCTCCAAAAACCACCGTAGGCCCAAAGATCCACTGACTCGCCATAGCAAGAAAGATGAAAGATAAAAAAATATATATATATATATAAAAGATGAAAGCCCCAAGCTGTTCTTTGCAGCGACTTGTTGAGGTCAAAAGACATTTATTTTTTCAGCTAGTGCAGCGTGGGTTGGAAATGTTATTATTAATCTCCAGTTGTATCGTTCTTGTTCTCTCTCTTCTGTGATGTGCAGTAGGTGATAGATGGCCGTGTCATTTCCTGTAGATTAAATACAATAACACGTCTTGATCAGCTGGAAGCTCATTTTGCCTCTCTGGTACCAGTTAGCGGAACTGCAAATCATATCTTGTGGTCTTTTGATTGGGTTTTTTGTTGAATGCCAAGTTATTATTTTGTCTTTGTGTCTGAATTATCAAATCTATTTGTTCTTCTTCTGTTTTTTTCTGTGCAGATCTGTACAGAGGAGCCAGTCCAAGTGTCTTCACCGTCTCCTGACATCTGCCCACCGGACATTCACATTTCAGGTATTACACTTCACACTGTTTCTCTCTGTCCCTCTCTCTCTTGCTCTCACCCCTCTCCTACACACCTAATCCTCCCTTTGCCTCTCCCATAGTGTTATTATACTAATACAGTGCATTCAATCTTGCATATATCATCACAGCATTTAGTTATGATGCGTATGTCCTCTGCTAAAGCCTGTCCCAATACTATTGAAACCTGCAGCATCTTAGCATGTGGCCTCCCCAAAGGCCTGAGAGAGAATGTCACTGCTGACAGATTACTTATTTCAATATTGACAACCATATATTTAGAAATTATACAACTTGAACAGGTTTTAGGAGTCCTAGTGCCACTGTCTTAGAATATGTACATTTTAAAGCCTTAAAGGAATTCATCCAAAACTGAAAATTCTGTCATCATCTCCTCCCCCTCATGCCAGTTGAAACACAGGTGAAGTTTGTCCATATAACACACAGGGAGGCTGCCAGCACAACTCCATAGCAGCCTTCTCCAAAACAACTGAAGTCAGTGGGGACCAGTTCTTCAGAGTTCCAAAAAGACCTACAGTATATTTACACCATCATTTAGTGCAAATCTTAACTACAGCTGATTGATTTGCAACAAATAATGGTGTATAGGTCTTTCTATTCACAGTGTGATTGTTTGGCTGTTTTTGTTTTGGAACTCTAAAGAACTGGTCCCCATTGACTTCAGTTGTTTTGGAGAAGGCTGCTACCAAGTTGTGCTGGCAACCTCCCTGTGTGTTATATGGACTAACAAATTTCACCTGTGTTTCATTTGGCATGAGGGGGAGTAGATGATGACAGAATTTTCATTTTTGGGTGAACTATTCCTTTAAAAAGTGTTAAACTGTCTTAAATGCGGTTATACGAGATCAATTTTTTTAGGTTTCTTAGCACTGCATGTCCACTCTTACATTAACACAGAACAGGGTTAAGTAGTACAATCTGCATCCTATCTGCTCTACTAAACACACTGTGACTTCATGTTCATTCATTTCCTGGTGTTCTTTTTCTTATTCTGCCCGTTTATAGTTTCAGAACTTTAATTCAATCAAAAATATACAGGTATTGACAGCCTTGTTTTATTTTGGCTGTTAAATCCTTTGGTTTTAAAGTGATGTTGAACTTTGGTAGTATCTTGGGTTGTGTATCTTCCTCCATGATAAAACCCCCCAAAATCTGTGATTCTGTTATCTGTTGCTCCGGTAGAGATGATTGGAGAATTGGGTTCTTTTTTCTCTCTCCATTCACTGCCATTGTATGGAGGAACAGTCTGAAAAATTGTGGTTAAGTGAATCACTTTCTTTAAGTGGAACACTGAAATCTGGTCAGAGGAAACTTATGCCGATGGAACGAAGAAAATAATACATTTACCAATAATTGTAAATAGGCAAATTGGTTTTTGTTTCTATCAGTGGTTTCCTTATGGACTGATGGTCATAGTTTACCCTGTTCTTTGTTTAACACTACATCGCTGGTTATAGGTTTGAATCCAGTTTATGCCTTTCACCATTGTCATCCACCCTCGCTCTTTCCCATCCTGTTTCATTATAAAGTATACTGTAAAAAATAACCTTCAAAGCGCTATCAAACACACACCAAATTGGGAGTTGAGAGATTCTCAGCGATTTCTCCCGGAGGTCCCTCCATTCCGACGCAGACCAGATGAACCCAGTTCAACCGAGAATGAAAAACGGGGGGAAATGTTCTCTCTTTTCTGGGATTGGGGATTAGGTGGAGGGGAGAGGACGGGATTTAATCGGAACCCACGGCGCAGCAGGGAGTCTCAGATTGCATGGGAATGTGAAGGATCATGAAAATGTCCCATCTTATTAATAGCCGGTGTGCTTCGTTAAAGTGTGCGCGCAATGGTGTGTGAAAGGTTTGTATTGTTTCATTTTTGTGGAAAGCACTTTGTAAATTCCGCTTTTTGAAAAGTGCTATATACAAATAAAGCACATTAGTATTATTATTAGTAGTAGTAGTAGTAGTAGTAGTAGTAGTATTATTATTAATTCAGGATAGACAGAGTATTAACAAGCAAAAGAGAAAAAGGTAGATAGAGAATGAGAGAGCAAGAAAATACATTACAGTGCAGTGATGTGGATGTGTCAGATGATAATCCCCTTCTCCCCATCCTCATAAACAAGATAACAGTGTATCTCCATAGCCGCTGCTACTTAAAACCCAATTCAAAATCCTTCTCTCTACCCTAAGCCTCAACAGCTCAAGGATGATGAGTCATAATTTAAGGTGATTTCCCTAAAACCTTCAAATAGTTAATATCCTTTACAAATTTACACATTTGAATATGCCTTTGAAACCGCTAGCGAAAAAGTGACCCCGGAACTAAACTACGCTTCACTCATGCATGAATGATGAAGAAGATGACAAAGAAGATGAAGAATATGAACAGTGCTAGGTTGTAATTTAGTGGTAGGAAAATGTTATTATGTATTTGGTAGTGTGAAATAATGTCCCGTCCAGCATCATAGCTTTTTGAAGTGTGTTTCTCACGCCTAAATTATGCTGTTTTGTAAGAGTTGAACTGTACACCGAGTTTAACTGAACTGTGTTAGATTGTAACTGACATAGTACCAAAGCTTTATGAGGCAACTTTGCACTTTTGGCGGCCCCGAGTGGCCGTGGCAGATAACTGTATGAATTTGAAGGACTTCATTACCCAGAAATCCAGTAAGGAGACAGTCAGTAAACTAACTGTTTTCTTCTTAGTGTGTCATTGGAAAGTCCAGCTTTCTCTGGACAGAGCACTCACTGCTGTTTAGGAGACACTTTTGGATTTCACTCAAAGGAAAAAATTTTACCCTTTTATAATGTTAGATATCATCAATCTGTGATGTGTTATTTTGTGATGAAATGTTGTAATTTACTTTTTTGGAGTCCCCACCTCACATCAACCTGTCTGGTCTGCTTCTACTTCAACTGGTTGAATTTTTGAGTTTGTGAATTTACATTACTGGTGCAGTGCCCGTGCAAAACATGCCTGTTCGGAACGGGCCGATTGCTTGGCCTCTGGCGTCGCTGCTTGCAGCTTTCTGGAGAACCGCTCATCCAAACAACTTCACACTCGACACTGCCCTTCCAGTCGCTTGCTTTGAGCGCCCGCTGCTGCCCAGAGCGCCGTTCACTTGTTTATTCAAAGTTTATTAATATTGAACGTGTCCAATCCGACACTGCGCGTCTTTGGGTCCCCAGCAACACACCCGCCAAGTGTGAAGTAGATCAGACGAACGGTTCTCGAGATATGCGAAGGACACACATACAGACAGAGATTCCTTGCTTTATAGTATGATGTGCCTGTCTAAACTCACACTGAGAGATTGCTTAAAAGCTGCGAGAAGAGGAAGTTGTTTTGGTCCTGCTGGCTCTCCTCCTCCTCTCCTGCTGCTCTGATTGCAGAGTGACGTCAGGCTCTTCTGTGGCGTACAGCCATATCAGCATGGAAGCCACAAAATCAAAATTTAGTCAGTGTATAGAAATTGAACCAAATCGATCTCTAATGCACTTAATGTGCGCATCACGTCATATTTCTCATTTTGGGATGATAATAATAACTAGAAGGGCACTCGGAGAGCGCAGACCTCCGCCAAGGTTCGTGCTATTATTGCTTGTTCATGAGTCGGACCCGGATCCACTCCAAAATTTAACGTGTTCTCCCTTGGCCCATGCTACACCCTTCCACCAAGTTTCATGAAAATCGGGCCAGTAGTTTTTCCGTAATCCTGCTAACAAAATGTGTTCAATTAAGGTTAAGGTCTTCCCATAGACAACCAGTGTAGTATTGATCAATTCTACAATAAAAATGAAATCAATCAGACAGAATCATATCCATCATATCAGAGGTGGACGACACTGAATTTTAATAAAAGGCCAACATCCACTCAATATATCAGCAAACCTACAGTATATATCGGTCTAACCCAACACTATTTTTGGCGGCGGAACATCAATATTGAAAGACAGGAGGGAGTATAAACCCGACGAATACTGTCAGTCTTGAGTTAACAGCGCTTAATAGTACACAGGAAAGCTTTTTAAAGGGCCCACCAGACCCGCGGGGGCCCGCCACGGTAAGGGTCGCCCACGGGTGCAGCTCAAGGCCGCACCGACAGCCCGTCACAATCCTATTGGCCTGGATTACCCCAGCCAAGGTTATTTCCCAGGTGCTGTGACCACTTAGCTCCCCTCCAGGCTCTTACTGGTTAAGCCAGTCGCTAGGCGTGACAGATGTCAGCGGTCTCAGCAGATAGACACACGTTTATCATATCCACCAAAAAGCAACATCTAGTCATATGATAAACATGTTGTGTATGTTAGGTAAACTGAGGGAATAAAGCCTCGCTCATTAAAGTGACTTGGTACCTGTGCATCAGCTTAAGCCTGTGCACTATCACGGCTTTACACACCTCTGAGAGGATATTGAGACATACACACACACACACACACACACACACACACACACGCTCATCTCCTTGACTGGATTGACCTATTTGACAGCTTGACCTTCCCCTTTCACTCCGCCACTCATCCTGTTCCAAAAGGGCTTCAACCCCTTTGACGTCCTGTGTCAAGATGGGTTCAATCCGGTTAAGGACATGAGTGTGCCCGTGTCAGTGTGTGTGTGTGTGTGTAAGACGCCAAGGGATGCCATAAGAAGAGGGAGGGCCTGGTTGTCAAAGAGGGGTAAAGACAAGGAGGATGAGGAGAGATGCACAGAAAAATAAAAAATGGAGAAAAGCACATTTTGTTTTTAGCGTCTTTTCACCATTTTGCTCGACAGTTGGATGGAAGCACACTTTATGATGTGGACTAGTAGCTTGTGTGTAAGCAGGGTTTAATGCTAGGCTGTTGTCACGACAGCAGGTCTGTCAGTCATCACCGGAGTCATGGGCGGGGTGTGTGTGTGTGTGTGTGTGTGTATGTGGGTGGGTGTGTGTGTGTGTGGGGGCGGGGGCGGGGTAAATCCTTCGGGTGGGAGATAGTCACCGCAATCAGCTCATGTCCCTAGCAACAGGGGGTGCGCGCACACACACACACACACACACACACACAGGAAAGGCTGCCATACCCGTAGCGGGCATACACACAAATCTGGGACAGACAAACTCATCAAATTAATATTAGGCATTGGCTGTCTGCCTCCCTCTCTCTCTCTCTCTCTCTCTCCCTCTGTTTTCCCTCACTCTCATCTATGTAATCATCCACCTTTCCTCCACTCCTCTCTTTTTAATCATCTGGTTCTCACCCCCCCCCCCCGCCCCCTCACCCTCGCACCACACCACACCACCACCACAAACCACCCCCCCCCCCCCCTCCACCAAATCCATCTCCAGGCAAGATAGGAGGGAGTATCTGTCCATCCGCTCTGATATTAGAGATTATTCAATAATAGTTCTCCTCCTGTTGTCTCCCAGGTATACAACGGCCTGGCATCATGTGCAAATGTCTACTCTCCTCATTATATTTCAATGGGAATAGCCCCATATCATCACATGACAAACTGTCTCCCAACGGCCATTCCAGAGGTATATAACAAAATGTTCAAGAAGAAAAAAGTTTGAAGTTTGGCGTTTATTTATACTTTCGATCTAATTAGATTGGAATCGGTATAAGTTATTGTTGCTGATATTAGAGTGCATGTGTCAGTTGCTTAGCATAAAGTATGGTTACTCTACGTCTATTGATCTTTGAGTGACTGGGAACAAACCACCTTTGATTGAAAGTAGCAAGTTCACAACGTTGCTCTGTGGGTTGTCAACAGGGCCGGCTCTAAACTGTTGGTGGCCCCCCTTTTAAGACAAATCCTACCCACCATCAAGCAATAAAGACTGAATAAAATGTAGTGTTTAAAGCATTGTGTGTTTGTTACCTGTTATAAGACACAGCACATGAATATCAAAATAAAATGTAACAAATACAACAATGAATGTGGCTCTCTCTACTTGGACATGAGCTTAAAATGAAGACTTTCAAGGGGGCCTCAGCCAATAAGATCCATCTTTTGCTGGAGGTGGGCCTTCCCCGAATCAGTGCTTTTGAATGGTTTTATGATCACTGGCACGTAATGTATCCAATAAGAATGGTGAGATATTTTTTTCTTTTTGAAAGTAGAAAATTTTTTTTAGGAAACCACTAACTGAAGAAGAAGTAGACCAGGCAGGTTGGCGTGAGGTGGGGACACCAAAAAAGTAAATTTAATTTCATCACAAAATAACACATCACAGATTGATGATATCTAACATTATACAAGTATCTGAGGGGGATTTTTCCTTTGAGTGGAATCCAAAAGTGTCTCCTAAACAGCAGTGAGTGAGAGCTCTGTCTGTTTACTGATGTCTCCTTACTGGATTTCTGGGTAATGAAGTCCTTCAAACTCTCAAAAATTCAAACAGTTATCTGCCACTGCCACTCGGGGCTGCCAAAAGTGCAAAGTTGCCTCATAAAGCTATGTCATTTCTGGGTAATGAAGTCCTCAAAATTCAAAGTTACACCCACACCAACATACAACGTTGCCTAGTTCAGCTTTAAATGAAGTATGATTATTTAAGAAACTGACTCAAATAGAAATTAAATAAATTGAATGAATGAATTTAAATCTACGCAATTTGCGCTCTTAATGCCAATGTATTTCAAATGTGTTGGGTTTATTAGCGCCAAATGATTCATTTCCATCAAACTAAAATAACTGAACTTAATATACATTTTGAAACGTATAAAAAGAAAAATATTTATTTGGATGAATTCAACTCAAACTCTTCTTCTGATACCTACGAGGGTCAATGCTGATTTTCTTTTGCGTGTGCAACAAGGATCTAACGACCATATTTGCCTTTCTGGTCTTACCCTCTTCCTCTTCTCTTTTCACCCCTCTACCTCCTTCCTATTACTCTTCTCCCCCCCCCACCAATCCTCTCCCTGTCTTTTTTTCCCTTTTCCTAGGCTCCACCAGCCAGAGATCTCCAACGGGGGCCAAACCCAAGATCACCCTGGACCCCTACATCCGCCTCAAATCAGACAAGCTGGACCTGGTGAGTCCCGTCGTTTATTTTATTTTACAGCCAGTAACTTTTATTTCAACTTTTGTTCTACTCAAAATACACCTTCTGCTCTTCCTACTACTCACACTCCTTCTACCATTCCTATATTCACACATAAGCATTCCTAAATGCTCAAGGTAACACTTTACAATAAGGGTACATTAATTAAGGATTAGTTACTGCTTAATAAGCACTTAATTAACAGTTAACTAATGTGTCTGGTAATCATTTACTAATGGTGTTCATGTTAACTAAGGTATTAATTTATACATTATTTAATAGTCATCTTTATAAACTATTGAATAATGTATAAATTAATACCTCAGTTAACATGAACACCATTAGTAAA
>NW_027282974.1:0-29108 GCF_046629955.1 Centroberyx affinis | reverse complement strand
TCGCCGTCCCTCTCCTCCAATCTCGCTGCTCTCACTGTCTTCAGTCAGTTTGTGAGCCGGCAGCCATTTCAGCCTTTTCGGTGGGAGAAATGTGTGGCGCGGCCAAATTCGCCGTCCCTCACTCAAATCGCGCTGCTCTCACTGTGTTCAGTCAGTTTGGGAGCCAGATCTCAGAAATGTGTGGCGCGGCCCATTTCGCCGTCCCTCTCCTCCAATCTCGCTGCTCTCACTGTCTTCAGTCAGTTTGTGAGCCGGCAGCCATTTCAGCCTTTTCGGTCGGAGAAATGTGTGGCGCGGCCAAATTCGCCGTCCCTCACTCAAATCGCGCTGCTCTCACTGTGTTCAGTCAGTTTGGGAGCCAGATCTCAGAAATGTGTGGCGCGGCCCATTTCGCCGTCCCTCTCCTCCAATCTCGCTGCTCTCACTGTCTTCAGTCAGTTTGTGAGCCGGCAGCCATTTCAGCCTTTTCGGTCGGAGAAATGTGTGGCGCGGCCAAATTCGCCGTCCCTCACTCAAATCGCGCTGCTCTCACTGTGTTCAGTCAGTTTGGGAGCCAGATCTCAGAAATGTGTGGCGCGGCCCATTTCGCCGTCCCTCTCCTCCAATCTCGCTGCTCTCACTGTCTTCAGTCAGTTTGTGAGCCGGCAGCCATTTCAGCCTTTTCGGTCGGAGAAATGTGTGGCGCGGCCAAATTCGCCGTCCCTCACTCAAATCGCGCTGCTCTCACTGTGTTCAGTCAGTTTGGGAGCCAGATCTCAGAAATGTGTGGCGCGGCCCATTTCGCCGTCCCTCTCCTCCAATCTCGCTGCTCTCACTGTCTTCAGTCAGTTTGTGAGCCGGCAGCCATTTCAGCCTTTTCGGTCGGAGAAATGTGTGGCGCGGCCAAATTCGCCGTCCCTCACTCAAATCGCGCTGCTCTCACTGTGTTCAGTCAGTTTGGGAGCCAGATCTCAGAAATGTGTGGCGCGGCCCATTTCGCCGTCCCTCTCCTCCAATCTCGCTGCTCTCACTGTCTTCAGTCAGTTTGTGAGCCGGCAGCCATTTCAGCCTTTTCGGTCGGAGAAATGTGTGGCGCGGCCAAATTCGCCGTCCCTCACTCAAATCGCGCTGCTCTCACTGTGTTCAGTCAGTTTGGGAGCCAGATCTCAGAAATGTGTGGCGCGGCCCATTTCGCCGTCCCTCTCCTCCAATCTCGCTGCTCTCACTGTCTTCAGTCAGTTTGTGAGCCGGCAGCCATTTCAGCCTTTTCGGTCGGAGAAATGTGTGGCGCGGCCAAATTCGCCGTCCCTCACTCAAATCGCGCTGCTCTCACTGTGTTCAGTCAGTTTGGGAGCCAGATCTCAGAAATGTGTGGCGCGGCCCATTTCGCCGTCCCTCTCCTCCAATCTCGCTGCTCTCACTGTCTTCAGTCAGTTTGTGAGCCGGCAGCCATTTCAGCCTTTTCGGTCGGAGAAATGTGTGGCGCGGCCAATTCGCCGTCCCTCACTCAAATCGCGCTGCTCTCACTGTGTTCAGTCAGTTTGGGAGCCAGATCTCAGAAATGTGTGGCGCGGCCCATTTCGCCGTCCCTCTCCTCCAATCTCGCTGCTCTCACTGTCTTCAGTCAGTTTGTGAGCCGGCAGCCATTTCAGCCTTTTCGGTCGGAGAAATGTGTGGCGCGGCCAAATTCGCCGTCCCTCACTCAAATCGCGCTGCTCTCACTGTGTTCAGTCAGTTTGGGAGCCAGATCTCAGAAATGTGTGGCGCGGCCCATTTCGCCGTCCCTCTCCTCCAATCTCGCTGCTCTCACTGTCTTCAGTCAGTTTGTGAGCCGGCAGCCATTTCAGCCTTTTCGGTCGGAGAAATGTGTGGCGCGGCCAAATTCGCCGTCCCTCACTCAAATCGCGCTGCTCTCACTGTGTTCAGTCAGTTTGGGAGCCAGATCTCAGAAATGTGTGGCGCGGCCCATTTCGCCGTCCCTCTCCTCCAATCTCGCTGCTCTCACTGTCTTCAGTCAGTTTGTGAGCCGGCAGCCATTTCAGCCTTTTCGGTCGGAGAAATGTGTGGCGCGGCCAAATTCGCCGTCCCTCACTCAAATCGCGCTGCTCTCACTGTGTTCAGTCAGTTTGGGAGCCAGATCTCAGAAATGTGTGGCGCGGCCCATTTCGCCGTCCCTCTCCTCCAATCTCGCTGCTCTCACTGTCTTCAGTCAGTTTGTGAGCCGGCAGCCATTTCAGCCTTTTCGGTCGGAGAAATGTGTGGCGCGGCCAAATTCGCCGTCCCTCACTCAAATCGCGCTGCTCTCACTGTGTTCAGTCAGTTTGGGAGCCAGATCTCAGAAATGTGTGGCGCGGCCCATTTCGCCGTCCCTCTCCTCCAATCTCGCTGCTCTCACTGTCTTCAGTCAGTTTGTGAGCCGGCAGCCATTTCAGCCTTTTCGGTCGGAGAAATGTGTGGCGCGGCCAAATTCGCCGTCCCTCACTCAAATCGCGCTGCTCTCACTGTGTTCAGTCAGTTTGGGAGCCAGATCTCAGAAATGTGTGGCGCGGCCCATTTCGCCGTCCCTCTCCTCCAATCTCGCTGCTCTCACTGTCTTCAGTCAGTTTGTGAGCCGGCAGCCATTTCAGCCTTTTCGGTCGGAGAAATGTGTGGCGCGGCCAAATTCGCCGTCCCTCACTCAAATCGCGCTGCTCTCACTGTGTTCAGTCAGTTTGGGAGCCAGATCTCAGAAATGTGTGGCGCGGCCCATTTCGCCGTCCCTCTCCTCCAATCTCGCTGCTCTCACTGTCTTCAGTCAGTTTGTGAGCCGGCAGCCATTTCAGCCTTTTCGGTCGGAGAAATGTGTGGCGCGGCCAAATTCGCCGTCCCTCACTCAAATCGCGCTGCTCTCACTGTGTTCAGTCAGTTTGGGAGCCAGATCTCAGAAATGTGTGGCGCGGCCCATTTCGCCGTCCCTCTCCTCCAATCTCGCTGCTCTCACTGTCTTCAGTCAGTTTGTGAGCCGGCAGCCATTTCAGCCTTTTCGGTCGGAGAAATGTGTGGCGCGGCCAAATTCGCCGTCCCTCACTCAAATCGCGCTGCTCTCACTGTGTTCAGTCAGTTTGGGAGCCAGATCTCAGAAATGTGTGGCGCGGCCCATTTCGCCGTCCCTCTCCTCCAATCTCGCTGCTCTCACTGTCTTCAGTCAGTTTGTGAGCCGGCAGCCATTTCAGCCTTTTCGGTCGGAGAAATGTGTGGCGCGGCCAAATTCGCCGTCCCTCACTCAAATCGCGCTGCTCTCACTGTGTTCAGTCAGTTTGGGAGCCAGATCTCAGAAATGTGTGGCGCGGCCCATTTCGCCGTCCCTCTCCTCCAATCTCGCTGCTCTCACTGTCTTCAGTCAGTTTGTGAGCCGGCAGCCATTTCAGCCTTTTCGGTCGGAGAAATGTGTGGCGCGGCCAAATTCGCCGTCCCTCACTCAAATCGCGCTGCTCTCACTGTGTTCAGTCAGTTTGGGAGCCAGATCTCAGAAATGTGTGGCGCGGCCCATTTCGCCGTCCCTCTCCTCCAATCTCGCTGCTCTCACTGTCTTCAGTCAGTTTGTGAGCCGGCAGCCATTTCAGCCTTTTCGGTCGGAGAAATGTGTGGCGCGGCCAAATTCGCCGTCCCTCACTCAAATCGCGCTGCTCTCACTGTGTTCAGTCAGTTTGGGAGCCAGATCTCAGAAATGTGTGGCGCGGCCCATTTCGCCGTCCCTCTCCTCCAATCTCGCTGCTCTCACTGTCTTCAGTCAGTTTGTGAGCCGGCAGCCATTTCAGCCTTTTCGGTCGGAGAAATGTGTGGCGCGGCCAAATTCGCCGTCCCTCACTCAAGTCGCGCTGCTCTCACTGTGTTCAGTCAGTTTGGGAGCCAGATCTCAGAAATGTGTGGCGCGGCCCATTTCGCCGTCCCTCTCCTCCAATCTCGCTGCTCTCACTGTCTTCAGTCAGTTTGTGAGCCGGCAGCCATTTCAGCCTTTTCGGTCGGAGAAATGTGTGGCGCGGCCAAATTCGCCGTCCCTCACTCAAATCGCGCTGCTCTCACTGTGTTCAGTCAGTTTGGGAGCCAGATCTCAGAAATGTGTGGCGCGGCCCATTTCGCCGTCCCTCTCCTCCAATCTCGCTGCTCTCACTGTCTTCAGTCAGTTTGTGAGCCGGCAGCCATTTCAGCCTTTTCGGTCGGAGAAATGTGTGGCGCGGCCAAATTCGCCGTCCCTCACTCAAGTCGCGCTGCTCTCACTGTGTTCAGTCAGTTTGGGAGCCAGATCTCAGAAATGTGTGGCGCGGCCCATTTCGCCGTCCCTCTCCTCCAATCTCGCTGCTCTCACTGTCTTCAGTCAGTTTGTGAGCCGGCAGCCATTTCAGCCTTTTCGGTCGGAGAAATGTGTGGCGCGGCCAAATTCGCCGTCCCTCACTCAAATCGCGCTGCTCTCACTGTGTTCAGTCAGTTTGGGAGCCAGATCTCAGAAATGTGTGGCGCGGCCCATTTCGCCGTCCCTCTCCTCCAATCTCGCTGCTCTCACTGTCTTCAGTCAGTTTGTGAGCCGGCAGCCATTTCAGCCTTTTCGGTCGGAGAAATGTGTGGCGCGGCCAAATTCGCCGTCCCTCACTCAATCGCGCTGCTCTCACTGTGTTCAGTCAGTTTGGGAGCCAGATCTCAGAAATGTGTGGCGCGGCCCATTTCGCCGTCCCTCTCCTCCAATCTCGCTGCTCTCACTGTCTTCAGTCAGTTTGTGAGCCGGCAGCCATTTCAGCCTTTTCGGTCGGAGAAATGTGTGGCGCGGCCAAATTCGCCGTCCCTCACTCAAATCGCGCTGCTCTCACTGTGTTCAGTCAGTTTGGGAGCCAGATCTCAGAAATGTGTGGCGCGGCCCATTTCGCCGTCCCTCTCCTCCAATCTCGCTGCTCTCACTGTCTTCAGTCAGTTTGTGAGCCGGCAGCCATTTCAGCCTTTTCGGTCGGAGAAATGTGTGGCGCGGCCAAATTCGCCGTCCCTCACTCAAATCGCGCTGCTCTCACTGTGTTCAGTCAGTTTGGGAGCCAGATCTCAGAAATGTGTGGCGCGGCCCATTTCGCCGTCCCTCTCCTCCAATCTCGCTGCTCTCACTGTCTTCAGTCAGTTTGTGAGCCGGCAGCCATTTCAGCCTTTTCGGTCGGAGAAATGTGTGGCGCGGCCAAATTCGCCGTCCCTCACTCAAATCGCGCTGCTCTCACTGTGTTCAGTCAGTTTGGGAGCCAGATCTCAGAAATGTGTGGCGCGGCCCATTTCGCCGTCCCTCTCCTCCAATCTCGCTGCTCTCACTGTCTTCAGTCAGTTTGTGAGCCGGCAGCCATTTCAGCCTTTTCGGTCGGAGAAATGTGTGGCGCGGCCAAATTCGCCGTCCCTCACTCAAATCGCGCTGCTCTCACTGTGTTCAGTCAGTTTGGGAGCCAGATCTCAGAAATGTGTGGCGCGGCCCATTTCGCCGTCCCTCTCCTCCAATCTCGCTGCTCTCACTGTCTTCAGTCAGTTGTGAGCCGGCAGCCATTTCAGCCTTTTCGGTCGGAGAAATGTGTGGCGCGGCCAAATTCGCCGTCCCTCACTCAAATCGCGCTGCTCTCACTGTGTTCAGTCAGTTTGGGAGCCAGATCTCAGAAATGTGTGGCGCGGCCCATTTCGCCGTCCCTCTCCTCCAATCTCGCTGCTCTCACTGTCTTCAGTCAGTTTGTGAGCCGGCAGCCATTTCAGCCTTTTCGGTCGGAGAAATGTGTGGCGCGGCCAAATTCGCCGTCCCTCACTCAAATCGCGCTGCTCTCACTGTGTTCAGTCAGTTTGGGAGCCAGATCTCAGAAATGTGTGGCGCGGCCCATTTCGCCGTCCCTCTCCTCCAATCTCGCTGCTCTCACTGTCTTCAGTCAGTTTGTGAGCCGGCAGCCATTTCAGCCTTTTCGGTCGGAGAAATGTGTGGCGCGGCCAAATTCGCCGTCCCTCACTCAAATCGCGCTGCTCTCACTGTGTTCAGTCAGTTTGGGAGCCAGATCTCAGAAATGTGTGGCGCGGCCCATTTCGCCGTCCCTCTCCTCCAATCTCGCTGCTCTCACTGTCTTCAGTCAGTTTGTGAGCCGGCAGCCATTTCAGCCTTTTCGGTCGGAGAAATGTGTGGCGCGGCCAAATTCGCCGTCCCTCACTCAAATCGCGCTGCTCTCACTGTGTTCAGTCAGTTTGGGAGCCAGATCTCAGAAATGTGTGGCGCGGCCCATTTCGCCGTCCCTCTCCTCCAATCTCGCTGCTCTCACTGTCTTCAGTCAGTTTGTGAGCCGGCAGCCATTTCAGCCTTTTCGGTCGGAGAAATGTGTGGCGCGGCCAAATTCGCCGTCCCTCACTCAAATCGCGCTGCTCTCACTGTGTTCAGTCAGTTTGGGAGCCAGATCTCAGAAATGTGTGGCGCGGCCCATTTCGCCGTCCCTCTCCTCCAATCTCGCTGCTCTCACTGTCTTCAGTCAGTTTGTGAGCCGGCAGCCATTTCAGCCTTTTCGGTCGGAGAAATGTGTGGCGCGGCCAAATTCGCCGTCCCTCACTCAAATCGCGCTGCTCTCACTGTGTTCAGTCAGTTTGGGAGCCAGATCTCAGAAATGTGTGGCGCGGCCCATTTCGCCGTCCCTCTCCTCCAATCTCGCTGCTCTCACTGTCTTCAGTCAGTTTGTGAGCCGGCAGCCATTTCAGCCTTTTCGGTCGGAGAAATGTGTGGCGCGGCCAAATTCGCCGTCCCTCACTCAAGTCGCGCTGCTCTCACTGTGTTCAGTCAGTTTGGGAGCCAGATCTCAGAAATGTGTGGCGCGGCCCATTTCGCCGTCCCTCTCCTCCAATCTCGCTGCTCTCACTGTCTTCAGTCAGTTTGTGAGCCGGCAGCCATTTCAGCCTTTTCGGTCGGAGAAATGTGTGGCGCGGCCAAATTCGCCGTCCCTCACTCAAATCGCGCTGCTCTCACTGTGTTCAGTCAGTTTGGGAGCCAGATCTCAGAAATGTGTGGCGCGGCCCATTTCGCCGTCCCTCTCCTCCAATCTCGCTGCTCTCACTGTCTTCAGTCAGTTTGTGAGCCGGCAGCCATTTCAGCCTTTTCGGTCGGAGAAATGTGTGGCGCGGCCAAATTCGCCGTCCCTCACTCAAATCGCGCTGCTCTCACTGTGTTCAGTCAGTTTGGGAGCCAGATCTCAGAAATGTGTGGCGCGGCCCATTTCGCCGTCCCTCTCCTCCAATCTCGCTGCTCTCACTGTCTTCAGTCAGTTTGTGAGCCGGCAGCCATTTCAGCCTTTTCGGTCGGAGAAATGTGTGGCGCGGCCAAATTCGCCGTCCCTCACTCAAATCGCGCTGCTCTCACTGTGTTCAGTCAGTTTGGGAGCCAGATCTCAGAAATGTGTGGCGCGGCCCATTTCGCCGTCCCTCTCCTCCAATCTCGCTGCTCTCACTGTCTTCAGTCAGTTTGTGAGCCGGCAGCCATTTCAGCCTTTTCGGTCGGAGAAATGTGTGGCGCGGCCAAATTCGCCGTCCCTCACTCAAATCGCGCTGCTCTCACTGTGTTCAGTCAGTTTGGGAGCCAGATCTCAGAAATGTGTGGCGCGGCCCATTTCGCCGTCCCTCTCCTCCAATCTCGCTGCTCTCACTGTCTTCAGTCAGTTTGTGAGCCGGCAGCCATTTCAGCCTTTTCGGTCGGAGAAATGTGTGGCGCGGCCAAATTCGCCGTCCCTCACTCAAATCGCGCTGCTCTCACTGTGTTCAGTCAGTTTGGGAGCCAGATCTCAGAAATGTGTGGCGCGGCCCATTTCGCCGTCCCTCTCCTCCAATCTCGCTGCTCTCACTGTCTTCAGTCAGTTTGTGAGCCGGCAGCCATTTCAGCCTTTTCGGTCGGAGAAATGTGTGGCGCGGCCAAATTCGCCGTCCCTCACTCAAATCGCGCTGCTCTCACTGTGTTCAGTCAGTTTGGGAGCCAGATCTCAGAAATGTGTGGCGCGGCCCATTTCGCCGTCCCTCTCCTCCAATCTCGCTGCTCTCACTGTCTTCAGTCAGTTTGTGAGCCGGCAGCCATTTCAGCCTTTTCGGTCGGAGAAATGTGTGGCGCGGCCAAATTCGCCGTCCCTCACTCAAGTCGCGCTGCTCTCACTGTGTTCAGTCAGTTTGGGAGCCAGATCTCAGAAATGTGTGGCGCGGCCCATTTCGCCGTCCCTCTCCTCCAATCTCGCTGCTCTCACTGTCTTCAGTCAGTTTGTGAGCCGGCAGCCATTTCAGCCTTTTCGGTCGGAGAAATGTGTGGCGCGGCCAAATTCGCCGTCCCTCACTCAAATCGCGCTGCTCTCACTGTGTTCAGTCAGTTTGGGAGCCAGATCTCAGAAATGTGTGGCGCGGCCCATTTCGCCGTCCCTCTCCTCCAATCTCGCTGCTCTCACTGTCTTCAGTCAGTTTGTGAGCCGGCAGCCATTTCAGCCTTTTCGGTCGGAGAAATGTGTGGCGCGGCCAAATTCGCCGTCCCTCACTCAAGTCGCGCTGCTCTCACTGTGTTCAGTCAGTTTGGGAGCCAGATCTCAGAAATGTGTGGCGCGGCCCATTTCGCCGTCCCTCTCCTCCAATCTCGCTGCTCTCACTGTCTTCAGTCAGTTTGTGAGCCGGCAGCCATTTCAGCCTTTTCGGTCGGAGAAATGTGTGGCGCGGCCAAATTCGCCGTCCCTCACTCAAATCGCGCTGCTCTCACTGTGTTCAGTCAGTTTGGGAGCCAGATCTCAGAAATGTGTGGCGCGGCCCATTTCGCCGTCCCTCTCCTCCAATCTCGCTGCTCTCACTGTCTTCAGTCAGTTTGTGAGCCGGCAGCCATTTCAGCCTTTTCGGTCGGAGAAATGTGTGGCGCGGCCAAATTCGCCGTCCCTCACTCAAATCGCGCTGCTCTCACTGTGTTCAGTCAGTTTGGGAGCCAGATCTCAGAAATGTGTGGCGCGGCCCATTTCGCCGTCCCTCTCCTCCAATCTCGCTGCTCTCACTGTCTTCAGTCAGTTTGTGAGCCGGCAGCCATTTCAGCCTTTTCGGTCGGAGAAATGTGTGGCGCGGCCAAATTCGCCGTCCCTCACTCAAATCGCGCTGCTCTCACTGTGTTCAGTCAGTTTGGGAGCCAGATCTCAGAAATGTGTGGCGCGGCCCATTTCGCCGTCCCTCTCCTCCAATCTCGCTGCTCTCACTGTCTTCAGTCAGTTTGTGAGCCGGCAGCCATTTCAGCCTTTTCGGTCGGAGAAATGTGTGGCGCGGCCAAATTCGCCGTCCCTCACTCAAATCGCGCTGCTCTCACTGTGTTCAGTCAGTTTGGGAGCCAGATCTCAGAAATGTGTGGCGCGGCCCATTTCGCCGTCCCTCTCCTCCAATCTCGCTGCTCTCACTGTCTTCAGTCAGTTTGTGAGCCGGCAGCCATTTCAGCCTTTTCGGTCGGAGAAATGTGTGGCGCGGCCAAATTCGCCGTCCCTCACTCAAATCGCGCTGCTCTCACTGTGTTCAGTCAGTTTGGGAGCCAGATCTCAGAAATGTGTGGCGCGGCCCATTTCGCCGTCCCTCTCCTCCAATCTCGCTGCTCTCACTGTCTTCAGTCAGTTTGTGAGCCGGCAGCCATTTCAGCCTTTTCGGTCGGAGAAATGTGTGGCGCGGCCAAATTCGCCGTCCCTCACTCAAATCGCGCTGCTCTCACTGTGTTCAGTCAGTTTGGGAGCCAGATCTCAGAAATGTGTGGCGCGGCCCATTTCGCCGTCCCTCTCCTCCAATCTCGCTGCTCTCACTGTCTTCAGTCAGTTTGTGAGCCGGCAGCCATTTCAGCCTTTTCGGTCGGAGAAATGTGTGGCGCGGCCAAATTCGCCGTCCCTCACTCAAATCGCGCTGCTCTCACTGTGTTCAGTCAGTTTGGGAGCCAGATCTCAGAAATGTGTGGCGCGGCCCATTTCGCCGTCCCTCTCCTCCAATCTCGCTGCTCTCACTGTCTTCAGTCAGTTTGTGAGCCGGCAGCCATTTCAGCCTTTTCGGTCGGAGAAATGTGTGGCGCGGCCAAATTCGCCGTCCCTCACTCAAATCGCGCTGCTCTCACTGTGTTCAGTCAGTTTGGGAGCCAGATCTCAGAAATGTGTGGCGCGGCCCATTTCGCCGTCCCTCTCCTCCAATCTCGCTGCTCTCACTGTCTTCAGTCAGTTTGTGAGCCGGCAGCCATTTCAGCCTTTTCGGTCGGAGAAATGTGTGGCGCGGCCAAATTCGCCGTCCCTCACTCAAATCGCGCTGCTCTCACTGTGTTCAGTCAGTTTGGGAGCCAGATCTCAGAAATGTGTGGCGCGGCCCATTTCGCCGTCCCTCTCCTCCAATCTCGCTGCTCTCACTGTCTTCAGTCAGTTTGTGAGCCGGCAGCCATTTCAGCCTTTTCGGTCGGAGAAATGTGTGGCGCGGCCAAATTCGCCGTCCCTCACTCAAATCGCGCTGCTCTCACTGTGTTCAGTCAGTTTGGGAGCCAGATCTCAGAAATGTGTGGCGCGGCCCATTTCGCCGTCCCTCTCCTCCAATCTCGCTGCTCTCACTGTCTTCAGTCAGTTTGTGAGCCGGCAGCCATTTCAGCCTTTTCGGTCGGAGAAATGTGTGGCGCGGCCAAATTCGCCGTCCCTCACTCAAATCGCGCTGCTCTCACTGTGTTCAGTCAGTTTGGGAGCCAGATCTCAGAAATGTGTGGCGCGGCCCATTTCGCCGTCCCTCTCCTCCAATCTCGCTGCTCTCACTGTCTTCAGTCAGTTTGTGAGCCGGCAGCCATTTCAGCCTTTTCGGTCGGAGAAATGTGTGGCGCGGCCAAATTCGCCGTCCCTCACTCAAATCGCGCTGCTCTCACTGTGTTCAGTCAGTTTGGGAGCCAGATCTCAGAAATGTGTGGCGCGGCCCATTTCGCCGTCCCTCTCCTCCAATCTCGCTGCTCTCACTGTCTTCAGTCAGTTTGTGAGCCGGCAGCCATTTCAGCCTTTTCGGTCGGAGAAATGTGTGGCGCGGCCAAATTCGCCGTCCCTCACTCAAATCGCGCTGCTCTCACTGTGTTCAGTCAGTTTGGGAGCCAGATCTCAGAAATGTGTGGCGCGGCCCATTTCGCCGTCCCTCTCCTCCAATCTCGCTGCTCTCACTGTCTTCAGTCAGTTTGTGAGCCGGCAGCCATTTCAGCCTTTTCGGTCGGAGAAATGTGTGGCGCGGCCAAATTCGCCGTCCCTCACTCAAATCGCGCTGCTCTCACTGTGTTCAGTCAGTTTGGGAGCCAGATCTCAGAAATGTGTGGCGCGGCCCATTTCGCCGTCCCTCTCCTCCAATCTCGCTGCTCTCACTGTCTTCAGTCAGTTTGTGAGCCGGCAGCCATTTCAGCCTTTTCGGTCGGAGAAATGTGTGGCGCGGCCAAATTCGCCGTCCCTCACTCAAATCGCGCTGCTCTCACTGTGTTCAGTCAGTTTGGGAGCCAGATCTCAGAAATGTGTGGCGCGGCCCATTTCGCCGTCCCTCTCCTCCAATCTCGCTGCTCTCACTGTCTTCAGTCAGTTTGTGAGCCGGCAGCCATTTCAGCCTTTTCGGTCGGAGAAATGTGTGGCGCGGCCAAATTCGCCGTCCCTCACTCAAATCGCGCTGCTCTCACTGTGTTCAGTCAGTTTGGGAGCCAGATCTCAGAAATGTGTGGCGCGGCCCATTTCGCCGTCCCTCTCCTCCAATCTCGCTGCTCTCACTGTCTTCAGTCAGTTTGTGAGCCGGCAGCCATTTCAGCCTTTTCGGTCGGAGAAATGTGTGGCGCGGCCAAATTCGCCGTCCCTCACTCAAATCGCGCTGCTCTCACTGTGTTCAGTCAGTTTGGGAGCCAGATCTCAGAAATGTGTGGCGCGGCCCATTTCGCCGTCCCTCTCCTCCAATCTCGCTGCTCTCACTGTCTTCAGTCAGTTTGTGAGCCGGCAGCCATTTCAGCCTTTTCGGTCGGAGAAATGTGTGGCGCGGCCAAATTCGCCGTCCCTCACTCAAATCGCGCTGCTCTCACTGTGTTCAGTCAGTTTGGGAGCCAGATCTCAGAAATGTGTGGCGCGGCCCATTTCGCCGTCCCTCTCCTCCAATCTCGCTGCTCTCACTGTCTTCAGTCAGTTTGTGAGCCGGCAGCCATTTCAGCCTTTTCGGTCGGAGAAATGTGTGGCGCGGCCAAATTCGCCGTCCCTCACTCAAATCGCGCTGCTCTCACTGTGTTCAGTCAGTTTGGGAGCCAGATCTCAGAAATGTGTGGCGCGGCCCATTTCGCCGTCCCTCTCCTCCAATCTCGCTGCTCTCACTGTCTTCAGTCAGTTTGTGAGCCGGCAGCCATTTCAGCCTTTTCGGTCGGAGAAATGTGTGGCGCGGCCAAATTCGCCGTCCCTCACTCAAATCGCGCTGCTCTCACTGTGTTCAGTCAGTTTGGGAGCCAGATCTCAGAAATGTGTGGCGCGGCCCATTTCGCCGTCCCTCTCCTCCAATCTCGCTGCTCTCACTGTCTTCAGTCAGTTTGTGAGCCGGCAGCCATTTCAGCCTTTTCGGTCGGAGAAATGTGTGGCGCGGCCAAATTCGCCGTCCCTCACTCAAATCGCGCTGCTCTCACTGTGTTCAGTCAGTTTGGGAGCCAGATCTCAGAAATGTGTGGCGCGGCCCATTTCGCCGTCCCTCTCCTCCAATCTCGCTGCTCTCACTGTCTTCAGTCAGTTTGTGAGCCGGCAGCCATTTCAGCCTTTTCGGTCGGAGAAATGTGTGGCGCGGCCAAATTCGCCGTCCCTCACTCAAATCGCGCTGCTCTCACTGTGTTCAGTCAGTTTGGGAGCCAGATCTCAGAAATGTGTGGCGCGGCCCATTTCGCCGTCCCTCTCCTCCAATCTCGCTGCTCTCACTGTCTTCAGTCAGTTTGTGAGCCGGCAGCCATTTCAGCCTTTTCGGTCGGAGAAATGTGTGGCGCGGCCAAATTCGCCGTCCCTCACTCAAATCGCGCTGCTCTCACTGTGTTCAGTCAGTTTGGGAGCCAGATCTCAGAAATGTGTGGCGCGGCCCATTTCGCCGTCCCTCTCCTCCAATCTCGCTGCTCTCACTGTCTTCAGTCAGTTTGTGAGCCGGCAGCCATTTCAGCCTTTTCGGTCGGAGAAATGTGTGGCGCGGCCAAATTCGCCGTCCCTCACTCAAATCGCGCTGCTCTCACTGTGTTCAGTCAGTTTGGGAGCCAGATCTCAGAAATGTGTGGCGCGGCCCATTTCGCCGTCCCTCTCCTCCAATCTCGCTGCTCTCACTGTCTTCAGTCAGTTTGTGAGCCGGCAGCCATTTCAGCCTTTTCGGTCGGAGAAATGTGTGGCGCGGCCAAATTCGCCGTCCCTCACTCAAATCGCGCTGCTCTCACTGTGTTCAGTCAGTTTGGGAGCCAGATCTCAGAAATGTGTGGCGCGGCCCATTTCGCCGTCCCTCTCCTCCAATCTCGCTGCTCTCACTGTCTTCAGTCAGTTTGTGAGCCGGCAGCCATTTCAGCCTTTTCGGTCGGAGAAATGTGTGGCGCGGCCAAATTCGCCGTCCCTCACTCAAATCGCGCTGCTCTCACTGTGTTCAGTCAGTTTGGGAGCCAGATCTCAGAAATGTGTGGCGCGGCCCATTTCGCCGTCCCTCTCCTCCAATCTCGCTGCTCTCACTGTCTTCAGTCAGTTTGTGAGCCGGCAGCCATTTCAGCCTTTTCGGTCGGAGAAATGTGTGGCGCGGCCAAATTCGCCGTCCCTCACTCAAATCGCGCTGCTCTCACTGTGTTCAGTCAGTTTGGGAGCCAGATCTCAGAAATGTGTGGCGCGGCCCATTTCGCCGTCCCTCTCCTCCAATCTCGCTGCTCTCACTGTCTTCAGTCAGTTTGTGAGCCGGCAGCCATTTCAGCCTTTTCGGTCAGAGAAATGTGTGGCGCGGCCAAATTCGCCGTCCCTCACTCAAATCGCGCTGCTCTCACTGTGTTCAGTCAGTTTGGGAGCCAGATCTCAGAAATGTGTGGCGCGGCCCATTTCGCCGTCCCTCTCCTCCAATCTCGCTGCTCTCACTGTCTTCAGTCAGTTTGTGAGCCGGCAGCCATTTCAGCCTTTTCGGTCGGAGAATGTGTGGCGCGGCCAAATTCGCCGTCCCTCACTCAAATCGCGCTGCTCTCACTGTGTTCAGTCAGTTTGGGAGCCAGATCTCAGAAATGTGTGGCGCGGCCCATTTCGCCGTCCCTCTCCTCCAATCTCGCTGCTCTCACTGTCTTCAGTCAGTTTGTGAGCCGGCAGCCATTTCAGCCTTTTCGGTCGGAGAAATGTGTGGCGCGGCCAAATTCGCCGTCCCTCACTCAAATCGCGCTGCTCTCACTGTGTTCAGTCAGTTTGGGAGCCAGCTCTCAGAAATGTGTGGCGCGGCCCATTTCGCCGTCCCTCTCCTCCAATCTCGCTGCTCTCACTGTCTTCAGTCAGTTTGTGAGCCGGCAGCCATTTCAGCCTTTTCGGTCGGAGAAATGTGTGGCGCGGCCAAATTCGCCGTCCCTCACTCAAATCGCGCTGCTCTCACTGTGTTCAGTCAGTTTGGGAGCCAGCTCTCAGAAATGTGTGGCGCGGCCCATTTCGCCGTCCCTCTCCTCCAATCTCGCTGCTCTCACTGTCTTCAGTCAGTTTGTGAGCCGGCAGCCATTTCAGCCTTTTCGGTCGGAGAAATGTGTGGCGCGGCCAAATTCGCCGTCCCTCACTCAAATCGCGCTGCTCTCACTGTGTTCAGTCAGTTTGGGAGCCAGCTCTCAGAAATGTGTGGCGCGGCCCATTTCGCCGTCCCTCTCCTCCAATCTCGCTGCTCTCACTGTCTTCAGTCAGTTTGTGAGCCGGCAGCCATTTCAGCCTTTTCGGTCGGAGAAATGTGTGGCGCGGCCAAATTCGCCGTCCCTCACTCAAATCGCGCTGCTCTCACTGTGTTCAGTCAGTTTGGGAGCCAGATCTCAGAAATGTGTGGCGCGGCCCATTTCGCCGTCCCTCTCCTCCAATCTCGCTGCTCTCACTGTCTTCAGTCAGTTTGTGAGCCGGCAGCCATTTCAGCCTTTTCGGTCGGAGAAATGTGTGGCGCGGCCAAATTCGCCGTCCCTCACTCAAATCGCGCTGCTCTCACTGTGTTCAGTCAGTTTGGGAGCCAGCTCTCAGAAATGTGTGGCGCGGCCCATTTCGCCGTCCCTCTCCTCCAATCTCGCTGCTCTCACCTGTCTTCAGTCAGTTTGTGAGCCGGCAGCCATTTCAGCCTTTTCGGTCGGAGAAATGTGTGGCGCGGCCAAATTCGCCGTCCCTCACTCAAATCGCGCTGCTCTCACTGTGTTCAGTCAGTTTGGGAGCCAGCTCTCAGAAATGTGTGGCGCGGCCCATTTCGCCGTCCCTCTCCTCCAATCTCGCTGCTCTCACTGTCTTCAGTCAGTTTGTGAGCCGGCAGCCATTTCAGCCTTTTCGGTCGGAGAAATGTGTGGCGCGGCCAAATTCGCCGTCCCTCACTCAAATCGCGCTGCTCTCACTGTGTTCAGTCAGTTTGGGAGCCAGCTCTCAGAAATGTGTGGCGCGGCCCATTTCGCCGTCCCTCTCCTCCAATCTCGCTGCTCTCACTGTCTTCAGTCAGTTTGTGAGCCGGCAGCCATTTCAGCCTTTTCGGTCGGAGAAATGTGTGGCGCGGCCAAATTCGCCGTCCCTCACTCAAATCGCGCTGCTCTCACTGTGTTCAGTCAGTTTGGGAGCCAGCTCTCAGAAATGTGTGGCGCGGCCCATTTCGCCGTCCCTCTCCTCCAATCTCGCTGCTCTCACTGTCTTCAGTCAGTTTGTGAGCCGGCAGCCATTTCAGCCTTTTCGGTCGGAGAAATGTGTGGCGCGGCCAAATTCGCCGTCCCTCACTCAAATCGCGCTGCTCTCACTGTGTTCAGTCAGTTTGGGAGCCAGATCTCAGAAATGTGTGGCGCGGCCCATTTCGCCGTCCCTCTCCTCCAATCTCGCTGCTCTCACTGTCTTCAGTCAGTTTGTGAGCCGGCAGCCATTTCAGCCTTTTCGGTCGGAGAAATGTGTGGCGCGGCCAAATTCGCCGTCCCTCACTCAAATCGCGCTGCTCTCACTGTGTTCAGTCAGTTTGGGAGCCAGCTCTCAGAAATGTGTGGCGCGGCCCATTTCGCCGTCCCTCTCCTCCAATCTCGCTGCTCTCACTGTCTTCAGTCAGTTTGTGAGCCGGCAGCCATTTCAGCCTTTTCGGTCGGAGAAATGTGTGGCGCGGCCAAATTCGCCGTCCCTCACTCAAATCGCGCTGCTCTCACTGTGTTCAGTCAGTTTGGGAGCCAGCTCTCAGAAATGTGTGGCGCGGCCCATTTCGCCGTCCCTCTCCTCCAATCTCGCTGCTCTCACTGTCTTCAGTCAGTTTGTGAGCCGGCAGCCATTTCAGCCTTTTCGGTCGGAGAAATGTGTGGCGCGGCCAAATTCGCCGTCCCTCACTCAAATCGCGCTGCTCTCACTGTGTTCAGTCAGTTTGGGAGCCAGCTCTCAGAAATGTGTGGCGCGGCCCATTTCGCCGTCCCTCTCCTCCAATCTCGCTGCTCTCACTGTCTTCAGTCAGTTTGTGAGCCGGCAGCCATTTCAGCCTTTTCGGTCGGAGAAATGTGTGGCGCGGCCAAATTCGCCGTCCCTCACTCAAATCGCGCTGCTCTCACTGTGTTCAGTCAGTTTGGGAGCCAGCTCTCAGAAATGTGTGGCGCGGCCCATTTCGCCGTCCCTCTCCTCCAATCTCGCTGCTCTCACTGTCTTCAGTCAGTTTGTGAGCCGGCAGCCATTTCAGCCTTTTCGGTCGGAGAAATGTGTGGCGCGGCCAAATTCGCCGTCCCTCACTCAAATCGCGCTGCTCTCACTGTGTTCAGTCAGTTTGGGAGCCAGCTCTCAGAAATGTGTGGCGCGCCCATTTCGCCGTCCCTCTCCTCCAATCTCGCTGCTCTCACTGTCTTCAGTCAGTTTGTGAGCCGGCAGCCATTTCAGCCTTTTCGGTCGGAGAAATGTGTGGCGCGGCCAAATTCGCCGTCCCTCACTCAAATCGCGCTGCTCTCACTGTGTTCAGTCAGTTTGGGAGCCAGATCTCAGAAATGTGTGGCGCGGCCATTTCGCCGTCCCTCTCCTCAATCTCGCTGCTCTCACTGTCTTCAGTCAGTTTGTGAGCCGGCAGCCATTTCAGCCTTTTCGGTCGGAGAAATGTGTGGCGCGGCCAAATTCGCCGTCCCTCACTCAAATCGCGCTGCTCTCACTGTGTTCAGTCAGTTTGGGAGCCAGCTCTCAGAAATGTGTGGCGCGGCCCATTTCGCCGTCCCTCTCCTCCAATCTCGCTGCTCTCACTGTCTTCAGTCAGTTTGTGAGCCGGCAGCCATTTCAGCCTTTTCGGTCGGAGAAATGTGTGGCTCGGCCCAAATTCGCCGTCCCTCACTCAAATCGCGCTGCTCTCACTGTGTTCAGTCAGTTTGGGAGCCAGATCTCAGAAATGTGTGGCGCGGCCCATTTCGCCGTCCCTCTCCTCCAATCTCGCTGCTCTCACTGTCTTCAGTCAGTTTGTGAGCCGGCAGCCATTTCAGCCTTTTCGGTCGGAGAAATGTGTGGCGCGGCCAAATTCGCCGTCCCTCACTCAAATCGCGCTGCTCTCACTGTGTTCAGTCAGTTTGGGAGCCAGCTCTCAGAAATGTGTGGCGCGGCCCATTTCGCCGTCCCTCTCCTCCAATCTCGCTGCTCTCACTGTCTTCCAGTCAGTTTGTGAGCGGCAGCCATTTCAGCCTTTTCGGTCGGAGAAATGTGTGGCGCGGCCAAATTCGCCGTCCCTCACTCAAATCGCGCTGCTCTCACTGTGTTCAGTCAGTTTGGGAGCCAGCTCTCAGAAATGTGTGGCGCGGCCCATTTCGCCGTCCCTCTCCTCCAATCTCGCTGCTCTCACTGTCTTCAGTCAGTTTGTGAGCCGGCAGCCATTTCAGCCTTTTCGGTCGGAGAAACTCGATACTGTCACTGTCAGCTCTAGTGTGGCGCGGCCATTTCGCCGTCCTCTCCTCCATCTCGCTGCTCTCACTGCCCGCAGAAATGTGTGGCGCGGCCCATTTCGCCGTCCCTCTCCTCCATCTCGCTGCTCTCACTGTCTTCAGTCAGTTTGTGAGCCGGCAGCCATTTCAGCCTTTTCGGTCGGACAAATCGCGCTGCTCTCACTGTGTTCAGTCAGTTTGGGAGCCAGATCTCAGAAATGTGTGGCGCGGCCCATTTCGCCGTCCCTCTCCTCCAGTCTCGCTGCTCTCACTGTCTTCAGTCAGTTTGTGAGCCGGCAGCCATTTCAGCCTTTTCGGTCGAGTTTGTGAGCCGGCAGCCATTTCAGCCTTTTCGGTCGGAGAAATGTGTGGCGCGGCCAAATTCGCCGTCCCTCACTCAAATCGCGCTGCTCTCACTGTGTTCAGTCAGTTTGGGAGCCAGATCTCAGAAATGTGTGGCGCGGCCCCTTTCGCCGTCCCTCTCCTCCAATCTCGCTGCTCTCACTGTCTTCAGTCAGTTTGTGAGCCGGCAGCCATTTCAGCCTTTTCGGTCGGAGAAATGTGTGGCGCGGCCAAATTCGCCGTCCCTCACTCAAATCGCGCTGCTCTCACTGTGTTCAGTCAGTTTGGGAGCCAGATCTCAGAAATGTGTGGCGCGGCCCCTTTCGCCGTCCTCTCCTCCAATCTCGCTGCTCTCACTGTCTTCAGTCAGTTTGTGAGCCGGCAGCCATTTCAGCCTTTTCGGTCGGAGAAATGTGTGGCGCGGCCAAATTCGCCGTCCCTCACTCAAATCGCGCTGCTCTCACTGTGTTCAGTCATTTTGGGAGCCAGATCTCAGAAATGTGTGGCGCGGCCCCTTTCGCCGTCCCTCTCCTCCAATCTCGCTGCTCTCACTGTCTTCAGTCAGTTTGTGAGCCGGCAGCCATTTCAGCCTTTTCGGTCGGAGAAATGTGTGGCGCGGCCAAATTCGCCGTCCCTCACTCAAATCGCGCTGCTCTCACTGTGTTCAGTCATTTTGGGAGCCAGATCTCAGAAATGTGTGGCGCGGCCCCTTTCGCCGTCCCTCTCCTCCAATCTCGCTGCTCTCACTGTCTTCAGTCAGTTTGTGAGCCGGCAGCCATTTCAGCCTTTTCGGTCGGAGAAATGTGTGGCGCGGCCAAATTCGCCGTCCCTCACTCAAATCGCGCTGCTCTCACTGTGTTCAGTCAGTTTGGGAGCCAGATCTCAGAAATGTGTGGCGCGGCCCCTTTCGCCGTCCCTCTCCTCCAATCTCGCTGGCTCTCACTGTCTTCAGTCAGTTTGTGAGCCGGCAGCCATTTCAGCCTTTTCGGTCGGAGAAATGTGTGGCGCGGCCAAATTCGCCGTCCCTCACTCAAATCGCGCTGCTCTCACTGTGTTCAGTCATTTTGGGAGCCAGATCTCAGAAATGTGTGGCGCGGCCCCTTTCGCCGTCCCTCTCCTCCAATCTCGCTGCTCTCACTGTCTTCAGTCAGTTTGTGAGCCGGCAGCCATTTCAGCCTTTTCGGTCGGAGAAATGTGTGGCGCGGCCAAATTCGCCGTCCCTCACTCAAATCGCGCTGCTCTCACTGTGTTCAGTCATTTTGGGAGCCAGATCTCAGAAATGTGTGGCGCGGCCCCTTTCGCCGTCCCTCTCCTCCAATCTCGCTGCTCTCACTGTCTTCAGTCAGTTGTGAGCCGCAGCCATTTCAGCCTTTTCGGTCGGAGAAATGTGTGGCGCGGCCAAATTCGCCGTCCCTCACTTACTCAAATCGCACTGCTCTCACTGTGTTCAGTCAGTTTGGGAGCCAGATCTCAGAAATGTGTGGCGCGGCCCCTTTCGCCGTCCCTCTCCTCCAATCTCGCTGCTCTCACTGTCTTCAGTCAGTTTGTGAGCCGGCAGCCATTTCAGCCTTTTCGGTCGGAGAAATGTGTGGCGCGGCCAAATTCGCCGTCCCTCACTCAAATCGCGCTGCTCTCACTGTGTTCAGTCATTTTGGGAGCCAGATCTCAGAAATGTGTGGCGCGGCCCCTTTCGCCGTCCCTCTCCTCCAATCTCGCTGCTCTCACTGTCTTCAGTCAGTTTGTGAGCCGGCAGCCATTTCAGCCTTTTCGGTCGGAGAAATGTGTGGCGCGGCCAAATTCGCCGTCCCTCACTCAAATCGCGCTGCTCTCACTGTGTTCAGTCAGTTTGGGAGCCAGATCTCAGAAATGTGTGGCGCGGCCCCTTTCGCCGTCCCTCTCCTCCAATCTCGCTGCTCTCACTGTCTTCAGTCAGTTTGTGAGCCGGCAGCCATTTCAGCCTTTTCGGTCGGAGAAATGTGTGGCGCGGCCAAATTCGCCGTCCCTCACTCAAATCGCGCTGCTCTCACTGTGTTCAGTCATTTTGGGAGCCAGATCTCAGAAATGTGTGGCGCGGCCCCTTTCGCCGTCCCTCTCCTCCAATCTCGCTGCTCTCACTGTCTTCAGTCAGTTTGTGAGCCGGCAGCCATTTCAGCCTTTTCGGTCGGAGAAATGTGTGGCGCGGCCAAATTCGCCGTCCCTCACTCAAATCGCGCTGCTCTCACTGTGTTCAGTCAGTTTGGGAGCCAGATCTCAGAAATGTGTGGCGCGGCCCCTTTCGCCGTCCCTCTCCTCCAATCTCGCTGCTCTCACTGTCTTCAGTCAGTTTGTGAGCCGGCAGCCATTTCAGCCTTTTCGGTCGGAGAAATGTGTGGCGCGGCCAAATTCGCCGTCCCTCACTCAAATCGCGCTGCTCTCACTGTGTTCAGTCAGTTTGGGAGCCAGATCTCAGAAATGTGTGGCGCGGCCCCTTTCGCCGTCCCTCTCCTCCAATCTCGCTGCTCTCACTGTCTTCAGTCAGTTTGTGAGCCGGCAGCCATTTCAGCCTTTTCGGTCGGAGAAATGTGTGGCGCGGCCAAATTCGCCGTCCCTCACTCAAATCGCGCTGCTCTCACTGTGTTCAGTCAGTTTGGGAGCCAGATCTCAGAAATGTGTGGCGCGGCCCCTTTCGCCGTCCCTCTCCTCCAATCTCGCTGCTCTCACTGTCTTCAGTCAGTTTGTGAGCCGGCAGCCATTTCAGCCTTTTCGGTCGGAGAAATGTGTGGCGCGGCCAAATTCGCCGTCCCTCACTCAAATCGCGCTGCTCTCACTGTGTTCAGTCAGTTTGGGAGCCAGATCTCAGAAATGTGTGGCGCGGCCCCTTTCGCCGTCCCTCTCCTCCAATCTCGCTGCTCTCACTGTCTTCAGTCAGTTTGTGAGCCGGCAGCCATTTCAGCCTTTTCGGTCGGAGAAATGTGTGGCGCGGCCAAATTCGCCGTCCCTCACTCAAATCGCGCTGCTCTCACTGTGTTCAGTCAGTTTGGGAGCCAGATCTCAGAAATGTGTGGCGCGGCCCCTTTCGCCGTCCCTCTCCTCCAATCTCGCTGCTCTCACTGTCTTCAGTCAGTTTGTGAGCCGGCAGCCATTTCAGCCTTTTCGGTCGGAGAAATGTGTGGCGCGGCCAAATTCGCCGTCCCTCACTCAAATCGCGCTGCTCTCACTGTGTTCAGTCAGTTTGGGAGCCAGATCTCAGAAATGTGTGGCGCGGCCCCTTTCGCCGTCCCTCTCCTCCAATCTCGCTGCTCTCACTGTCTTCAGTCAGTTTGTGAGCCGGCAGCCATTTCAGCCTTTTCGGTCGGAGAATGTGTGGCGCGGCCAAATTCGCCGTCCCTCACTCAAATCGCGCTGCTCTCACTGTGTTCAGTCAGTTTGGGAGCCAGATCTCAGAAATGTGTGGCGCGGCCCCTTTCGCCGTCCCTCTCCTCCAATCTCGCTGCTCTCACTGTCTTCAGTCAGTTTGTGAGCCGGCAGCCATTTCAGCCTTTTCGGTCGGAGAAATGTGTGGCGCGGCCAAATTCGCCGTCCCTCACTCAAATCGCGCTGCTCTCACTGTGTTCAGTCAGTTTGGGAGCCAGATCTCAGAAATGTGTGGCGCGGCCCCTTTCGCCGTCCCTCTCCTCCAATCTCGCTGCTCTCACTGTCTTCAGTCAGTTTGTGAGCCGGCAGCCATTTCAGCCTTTTCGGTCGGAGAAATGTGTGGCGCGGCCAAATTCGCCGTCCCTCACTCAAATCGCGCTGCTCTCACTGTGTTCAGTCAGTTTGGGAGCCAGATCTCAGAAATGTGTGGCGCGGCCCCTTTCGCCGTCCCTCTCCTCCAATCTCGCTGCTCTCACTGTCTTCAGTCAGTTTGTGAGCCGGCAGCCATTTCAGCCTTTTCGGTCGGAGAAATGTGTGGCGCGGCCAAATTCGCCGTCCCTCACTCAAATCGCGCTGCTCTCACTGTGTTCAGTCAGTTTGGGAGCCAGATCTCAGAAATGTGTGGCGCGGCCCCTTTCGCCGTCCCTCTCCTCCAATCTCGCTGCTCTCACTGTCTTCAGTCAGTTTGTGAGCCGGCAGCCATTTCAGCCTTTTCGGTCGGAGAAATGTGTGGCGCGGCCAAATTCGCCGTCCCTCACTCAAATCGCGCTGCTCTCACTGTGTTCAGTCATTTTGGGAGCCAGATCTCAGAAATGTGTGGCGCGGCCCCTTTCGCCGTCCCTCTCCTCCAATCTCGCTGCTCTCACTGTCTTCAGTCAGTTTGTGAGCCGGCAGCCATTTCAGCCTTTTCGGTCGGAGAAATGTGTGGCGCGGCCAAATTCGCCGTCCCTCACTCAAATCGCGCTGCTCTCACTGTGTTCAGTCAGTTTGGGAGCCAGATCTCAGAAATGTGTGGCGCGGCCCCTTTCGCCGTCCCTCTCCTCCAATCTCGCTGCTCTCACTGTCTTCAGTCAGTTTGTGAGCCGGCAGCCATTTCAGCCTTTTCGGTCGGAGAAATGTGTGGCGCGGCCAAATTCGCCGTCCCTCACTCAAATCGCGCTGCTCTCACTGTGTTCAGTCAGTTTGGGAGCCAGATCTCAGAAATGTGTGGCGCGGCCCCTTTCGCCGTCCCTCTCCTCCAATCTCGCTGCTCTCACTGTCTTCAGTCAGTTTGTGAGCCGGCAGCCATTTCAGCCTTTTCGGTCGGGAGAAATGTGTGGCGCGGCCAAATTCGCCGTCCCTCACTCAAATCGCGCTGCTCTCACTGTGTTCAGTCAGTTTGGGAGCCAGATCTCAGAAATGTGTGGCGCGGCCCCTTTCGCCGTCCCTCTCCTCCAATCTCGCTGCTCTCACTGTCTTCAGTCAGTTTGTGAGCCGGCAGCCATTTCAGCCTTTTCGGTCGGAGAAATGTGTGGCGCGGCCAAATTCGCCGTCCCTCACTCAAATCGCGCTGCTCTCACTGTGTTCAGTCAGTTTGGGAGCCAGATCTCAGAAATGTGTGGCGCGGCCCCTTTCGCCGTCCCTCTCCTCCAATCTCGCTGCTCTCACTGTCTTCAGTCAGTTTGTGAGCCGGCAGCCATTTCAGCCTTTTCGGTCGGAGAAATGTGTGGCGCGGCCAAATTCGCCGTCCCTCACTCAAATCGCGCTGCTCTCACTGTGTTCAGTCAGTTTGGGAGCCAGATCTCAGAAATGTGTGGCGCGGCCCCTTTCGCCGTCCCTCTCCTCCAATCTCGCTGCTCTCACTGTCTTCAGTCAGTTTGTGAGCCGGCAGCCATTTCAGCCTTTTCGGTCGGAGAAATGTGTGGCGCGGCCAAATTCGCCGTCCCTCACTCAAATCGCGCTGCTCTCACTGTGTTCAGTCATTTTGGGAGCCAGATCTCAGAAATGTGTGGCGCGGCCCCTTTCGCCGTCCCTCTCCTCCAATCTCGCTGCTCTCACTGTCTTCAGTCAGTTTGTGAGCCGGCAGCCATTTCAGCCTTTTCGGTCGGAGAAATGTGTGGCGCGGCCAAATTCGCCGTCCCTCACTCAAATCGCGCTGCTCTCACTGTGTTCAGTCAGTTTGGGAGCCAGATCTCAGAAATGTGTGGCGCGGCCCCTTTCGCCGTCCCTCTCCTCCAATCTCGCTGCTCTCACTGTCTTCAGTCAGTTTGTGAGCCGGCAGCCATTTCAGCCTTTTCGGTCGGAGAAATGTGTGGCGCGGCCAAATTCGCCGTCCCTCACTCAAATCGCGCTGCTCTCACTGTGTTCAGTCAGTTTGGGAGCCAGATCTCAGAAATGTGTGGCGCGGCCCCTTTCGCCGTCCCTCTCCTCCAATCTCGCTGCTCTCACTGTCTTCAGTCAGTTTGTGAGCCGGCAGCCATTTCAGCCTTTTCGGTCGGAGAAATGTGTGGCGCGGCCAAATTCGCCGTCCCTCACTCAAATCGCGCTGCTCTCACTGTGTTCAGTCAGTTTGGGAGCCAGATCTCAGAAATGTGTGGCGCGGCCCCTTTCGCCGTCCCTCTCCTCCAATCTCGCTGCTCTCACTGTCTTCAGTCAGTTTGTGAGCCGGCAGCCATTTCAGCCTTTTCGGTCGGAGAAATGTGTGGCGCGGCCAAATTCGCCGTCCCTCACTCAAATCGCGCTGCTCTCACTGTGTTCAGTCATTTTGGGAGCCAGATCTCAGAAATGTGTGGCGCGGCCCCTTTCGCCGTCCCTCTCCTCCAATCTCGCTGCTCTCACTGTCTTCAGTCAGTTTGTGAGCCGGCAGCCATTTCAGCCTTTTCGGTCGGAGAAATGTGTGGCGCGGCCAAATTCGCCGTCCCTCACTCAAATCGCGCTGCTCTCACTGTGTTCAGTCAGTTTGGGAGCCAGATCTCAGAAATGTGTGGCGCGGCCCCTTTCGCCGTCCCTCTCCTCCAATCTCGCTGCTCTCACTGTCTTCAGTCAGTTTGTGAGCCGGCAGCCATTTCAGCCTTTTCGGTCGGAGAAATGTGTGGCGCGGCCAAATTCGCCGTCCCTCACTCAAATCGCGCTGCTCTCACTGTGTTCAGTCAGTTTGGGAGCCAGATCTCAGAAATGTGTGGCGCGGCCCCTTTCGCCGTCCCTCTCCTCCAATCTCGCTGCTCTCACTGTCTTCAGTCAGTTTGTGAGCCGGCAGCCATTTCAGCCTTTTCGGTCGGAGAAATGTGTGGCGCGGCCAAATTCGCCGTCCCTCACTCAAATCGCGCTGCTCTCACTGTGTTCAGTCAGTTTGGGAGCCAGATCTCAGAAATGTGTGGCGCGGCCCCTTTCGCCGTCCCTCTCCTCCAATCTCGCTGCTCTCACTGTCTTCAGTCAGTTTGTGAGCCGGCAGCCATTTCAGCCTTTTCGGTCGGAGAAATGTGTGGCGCGGCCAAATTCGCCGTCCCTCACTCAAATCGCGCTGCTCTCACTGTGTTCAGTCAGTTTGGGAGCCAGATCTCAGAAATGTGTGGCGCGGCCCCTTTCGCCGTCCCTCTCCTCCAATCTCGCTGCTCTCACTGTCTTCAGTCAGTTTGTGAGCCGGCAGCCATTTCAGCCTTTTCGGTCGGAGAAATGTGTGGCGCGGCCAAATTCGCCGTCCCTCACTCAAATCGCGCTGCTCTCACTGTGTTCAGTCAGTTTGGGAGCCAGATCTCAGAAATGTGTGGCGCGGCCCCTTTCGCCGTCCCTCTCCTCCAATCTCGCTGCTCTCACTGTCTTCAGTCAGTTTGTGAGCCGGCAGCCATTTCAGCCTTTTCGGTCGGAGAAATGTGTGGCGCGGCCAAATTCGCCGTCCCTCACTCAAATCGCGCTGCTCTCACTGTGTTCAGTCAGTTTGGGAGCCAGATCTCAGAAATGTGTGGCGCGGCCCCTTTCGCCGTCCCTCTCCTCCAATCTCGCTGCTCTCACTGTCTTCAGTCAGTTTGTGAGCCGGCAGCCATTTCAGCCTTTTCGGTCGGAGAAATGTGTGGCGCGGCCAAATTCGCCGTCCCTCACTCAAATCGCGCTGCTCTCACTGTGTTCAGTCAGTTTGGGAGCCAGATCTCAGAAATGTGTGGCGCGGCCCCTTTCGCCGTCCCTCTCCTCCAATCTCGCTGCTCTCACTGTCTTCAGTCAGTTTGTGAGCCGGCAGCCATTTCAGCCTTTTCGGTCGGAGAAATGTGTGGCGCGGCCAAATTCGCCGTCCCTCACTCAAATCGCGCTGCTCTCACTGTGTTCAGTCAGTTTGGGAGCCAGATCTCAGAAATGTGTGGCGCGGCCCCTTTCGCCGTCCCTCTCCTCCAATCTCGCTGCTCTCACTGTCTTCAGTCAGTTTGTGAGCCGGCAGCCATTTCAGCCTTTTCGGTCGGAGAAATGTGTGGCGCGGCCAAATTCGCCGTCCCTCACTCAAATCGCGCTGCTCTCACTGTGTTCAGTCAGTTTGGGAGCCAGATCTCAGAAATGTGTGGCGCGGCCCCTTTCGCCGTCCCTCTCCTCCAATCTCGCTGCTCTCACTGTCTTCAGTCAGTTTGTGAGCCGGCAGCCATTTCAGCCTTTTCGGTCGGAGAAATGTGTGGCGCGGCCAAATTCGCCGTCCCTCACTCAAATCGCGCTGCTCTCACTGTGTTCAGTCAGCTTGTGAGCCAGATCTCAGAAATGTGTGGCGCGGCCCATTTCGCCGTCCCTCTCCTCCAATCTCGCTGCTCTCACTGTCTTCAGTCAGTTTGTGAGCCGGCAGCCATTTCAGCCTTTTCGGTCGGAGAAATGTGTGGCGCGGCCAAATTCGCCGTCCCTCACTCAAATCGCGCTGCTCTCACTGTGTTCAGTCAGCTTGTGAGCCAGATCTCAGAAATGTGTGGCGCGGCCCATTTCGCCGTCCCTCTCCTCCAATCTCGCTGCTCTCACTGTCTTCAGTCAGTTTGTGAGCCGGCAGCCATTTCAGCCTTTTCGGTCGGAGAAATGTGTGGCGCGGCCAAATTCGCCGTCCCTCACTCAAATCGCGCTGCTCTCACTGTGTTCAGTCAGCTTGTGAGCCAGATCTCAGAAATGTGTGGCGCGGCCCATTTCGCCGTCCCTCTCCTCCAATCTCGCTGCTCTCACTGTCTTCAGTCAGTTTGTGAGCCGGCAGCCATTTCAGCCTTTTCGGTCGGAGAAATGTGTGGCGCGGCCAAATTCGCCGTCCCTCACTCAAATCGCGCTGCTCTCACTGTGTTCAGTCAGCTTGTGAGCCAGATCTCAGAAATGTGTGGCGCGGCCCATTTCGCCGTCCCTCTCCTCCAATCTCGCTGCTCTCACTGTCTTCAGTCAGTTTGTGAGCCGGCAGCCATTTCAGCCTTTTCGGTCGGAGAAATGTGTGGCGCGGCCAAATTCGCCGTCCCTCACTCAAATCGCGCTGCTCTCACTGTGTTCAGTCAGCTTGTGAGCCAGATCTCAGAAATGTGTGGCGCGGCCCATTTCGCCGTCCCTCTCCTCCAATCTCGCTGCTCTCACTGTCTTCAGTCAGTTTGTGAGCCGGCAGCCATTTCAGCCTTTTCGGTCGGAGAAATGTGTGGCGCGGCCAAATTCGCCGTCCCTCACTCAAATCGCGCTGCTCTCACTGTGTTCAGTCAGCTTGTGAGCCAGATCTCAGAAATGTGTGGCGCGGCCCATTTCGCCGTCCCTCTCCTCCAATCTCGCTGCTCTCACTGTCTTCAGTCAGTTTGTGAGCCGGCAGCCATTTCAGCCTTTTCGGTCGGAGAAATGTGTGGCGCGGCCAAATTCGCCGTCCCTCACTCAAATCGCGCTGCTCTCACTGTGTTCAGTCAGCTTGTGAGCCAGATCTCAGAAATGTGTGGCGCGGCCCATTTCGCCGTCCCTCTCCTCCAATCTCGCTGCTCTCACTGTCTTCAGTCAGTTTGTGAGCCGGCAGCCATTTCAGCCTTTTCGGTCGGAGAAATGTGTGGCGCGGCCAAATTCGCCGTCCCTCACTCAAATCGCGCTGCTCTCACTGTGTTCAGTCAGCTTGTGAGCCAGATCTCAGAAATGTGTGGCGCGGCCCATTTCGCCGTCCCTCTCCTCCAATCTCGCTGCTCTCACTGTCTTCAGTCAGTTTGTGAGCCGGCAGCCATTTCAGCCTTTTCGGTCGGAGAAATGTGTGGCGCGGCCAAATTCGCCGTCCCTCACTCAAATCGCGCTGCTCTCACTGTGTTCAGTCAGCTTGTGAGCCAGATCTCAGAAATGTGTGGCGCGGCCCATTTCGCCGTCCCTCTCCTCCAATCTCGCTGCTCTCACTGTCTTCAGTCAGTTTGTGAGCCGGCAGCCATTTCAGCCTTTTCGGTCGGAGAAATGTGTGGCGCGGCCAAATTCGCCGTCCCTCACTCAAATCGCGCTGCTCTCACTGTGTTCAGTCAGCTTGTGAGCCAGATCTCAGAAATGTGTGGCGCGGCCCATTTCGCCGTCCCTCTCCTCCAATCTCGCTGCTCTCACTGTCTTCAGTCAGTTTGTGAGCCGGCAGCCATTTCAGCCTTTTCGGTCGGAGAAATGTGTGGCGCGGCCAAATTCGCCGTCCCTCACTCAAATCGCGCTGCTCTCACTGTGTTCAGTCAGCTTGTGAGCCAGATCTCAGAAATGTGTGGCGCGGCCCATTTCGCCGTCCCTCTCCTCCAATCTCGCTGCTCTCACTGTCTTCAGTCAGTTTGTGAGCCGGCAGCCATTTCAGCCTTTTCGGTCGGAGAAATGTGTGGCGCGGCCAAATTCGCCGTCCCTCACTCAAATCGCGCTGCTCTCACTGTGTTCAGTCAGCTTGTGAGCCAGATCTCAGAAATGTGTGGCGCGGCCCATTTCGCCGTCCCTCTCCTCCAATCTCGCTGCTCTCACTGTCTTCAGTCAGTTTGTGAGCCGGCAGCCATTTCAGCCTTTTCGGTCGGAGAAATGTGTGGCGCGGCCAAATTCGCCGTCCCTCACTCAAATCGCGCTGCTCTCACTGTGTTCAGTCAGCTTGTGAGCCAGATCTCAGAAATGTGTGGCGCGGCCCATTTCGCCGTCCCTCTCCTCCAATCTCGCTGCTCTCACTGTCTTCAGTCAGTTTGTGAGCCGATACTCCGTACTGTCAGCCTTTCGGTCGGAGAAATGTGGTGGCGCGGCCAAATCTCCGTCCTCACTCAAATCGCGCTGCTCTCACTGTGTTCAGTCAGCTTGTGAGCCAGATCTCAGAATGTGTGGCGCGGCCCATTTCGCCGTCCCCTCCTCAATCTCGCTGCTTCACTGTCTTCAGTCAGTTTGTGAGCCG
>NW_027282973.1:0-30486 GCF_046629955.1 Centroberyx affinis | reverse complement strand
GGCTGCCGGCTCCCAAACTGACTGAAGACAGTGAGAGCAGCGAGATTGGAGGAGAGGGACGGCGAAATGGGCCGCGCCACACATTTCTGAGATCTGGCTCCCAAACTGACTGAACACAGTGAGAGCAGCGCGATTTGAGTGAGGGACGGCGAATTTGGCCGCGCCACACATTTCTCCGACCGAAAAGGCTGAAATGGCTGCCGGCTCCCAAACTGACTGAAGACAGTGAGAGCAGCGAGATTGGAGGAGAGGGACGGCGAAATGGGCCGCGCCACACATTTCTGAGATCTGGCTCCCAAACTGACTGAACACAGTGAGAGCAGCGCGATTTGAGTGAGGGACGGCGAATTTGGCCGCGCCACACATTTCTCCGACCGAAAAGGCTGAAATGGCTGCCGGCTCCCAAACTGACTGAAGACAGTGAGAGCAGCGAGATTGGAGGAGAGGGACGGCGAAATGGGCCGCGCCACACATTTCTGAGATCTGGCTCCCAAACTGACTGAACACAGTGAGAGCAGCGCGATTTGAGTGAGGGACGGCGAATTTGGCCGCGCCACACATTTCTCCGACCGAAAAGGCTGAAATGGCTGCCGGCTCCCAAACTGACTGAAGACAGTGAGAGCAGCGAGATTGGAGGAGAGGGACGGCGAAATGGGCCGCGCCACACATTTCTGAGATCTGGCTCCCAAACTGACTGAACACAGTGAGAGCAGCGCGATTTGAGTGAGGGACGGCGAATTTGGCCGCGCCACACATTTCTCCGACCGAAAAGGCTGAAATGGCTGCCGGCTCCCAAACTGACTGAAGACAGTGAGAGCAGCGAGATTGGAGGAGAGGGACGGCGAAATGGGCCGCGCCACACATTTCTGAGATCTGGCTCCCAAACTGACTGAACACAGTGAGAGCAGCGCGATTTGAGTGAGGGACGGCGAATTTGGCCGCGCCACACATTTCTCCGACCGAAAAGGCTGAAATGGCTGCCGGCTCCCAAACTGACTGAAGACAGTGAGAGCAGCGAGATTGGAGGAGAGGGACGGCGAAATGGGCCGCGCCACACATTTCTGAGATCTGGCTCCCAAACTGACTGAACACAGTGAGAGCAGCGCGATTTGAGTGAGGGACGGCGAATTTGGCCGCGCCACACATTTCTCCGACCGAAAAGGCTGAAATGGCTGCCGGCTCCCAAACTGACTGAAGACAGTGAGAGCAGCGAGATTGGAGGAGAGGGACGGCGAAATGGGCCGCGCCACACATTTCTGAGATCTGGCTCCCAAACTGACTGAACACAGTGAGAGCAGCGCGATTTGAGTGAGGGACGGCGAATTTGGCCGCGCCACACATTTCTCCGACCGAAAAGGCTGAAATGGCTGCCGGCTCCCAAACTGACTGAAGACAGTGAGAGCAGCGAGATTGGAGGAGAGGGACGGCGAAATGGGCCGCGCCACACATTTCTGAGATCTGGCTCCCAAACTGACTGAACACAGTGAGAGCAGCGCGATTTGAGTGAGGGACGGCGAATTTGGCCGCGCCACACATTTCTCCGACCGAAAAGGCTGAAATGGCTGCCGGCTCCCAAACTGACTGAAGACAGTGAGAGCAGCGAGATTGGAGGAGAGGGACGGCGAAATGGGCCGCGCCACACATTTCTGAGATCTGGCTCCCAAACTGACTGAACACAGTGAGAGCAGCGCGATTTGAGTGAGGGACGGCGAATTTGGCCGCGCCACACATTTCTCCGACCGAAAAGGCTGAAATGGCTGCCGGCTCCCAAACTGACTGAAGACAGTGAGAGCAGCGAGATTGGAGGAGAGGGACGGCGAAATGGGCCGCGCCACACATTTCTGAGATCTGGCTCCCAAACTGACTGAACACAGTGAGAGCAGCGCGATTTGAGTGAGGGACGGCGAATTTGGCCGCGCCACACATTTCTCCGACCGAAAAGGCTGAAATGGCTGCCGGCTCCCAAACTGACTGAAGACAGTGAGAGCAGCGAGATTGGAGGAGAGGGACGGCGAAATGGGCCGCGCCACACATTTCTGAGATCTGGCTCCCAAACTGACTGAACACAGTGAGAGCAGCGCGATTTGAGTGAGGGACGGCGAATTTGGCCGCGCCACACATTTCTCCGACCGAAAAGGCTGAAATGGCTGCCGGCTCCCAAACTGACTGAAGACAGTGAGAGCAGCGAGATTGGAGGAGAGGGACGGCGAAATGGGCCGCGCCACACATTTCTGAGATCTGGCTCCCAAACTGACTGAACACAGTGAGAGCAGCGCGATTTGAGTGAGGGACGGCGAATTTGGCCGCGCCACACATTTCTCCGACCGAAAAGGCTGAAATGGCTGCCGGCTCCCAAACTGACTGAAGACAGTGAGAGCAGCGAGATTGGAGGAGAGGGACGGCGAAATGGGCCGCGCCACACATTTCTGAGATCTGGCTCCCAAACTGACTGAACACAGTGAGAGCAGCGCGATTTGAGTGAGGGACGGCGAATTTGGCCGCGCCACACATTTCTCCGACCGAAAAGGCTGAAATGGCTGCCGGCTCCCAAACTGACTGAAGACAGTGAGAGCAGCGAGATTGGAGGAGAGGGACGGCGAAATGGGCCGCGCCACACATTTCTGAGATCTGGCTCCCAAACTGACTGAACACAGTGAGAGCAGCGCGATTTGAGTGAGGGACGGCGAATTTGGCCGCGCCACACATTTCTCCGACCGAAAAGGCTGAAATGGCTGCCGGCTCCCAAACTGACTGAAGACAGTGAGAGCAGCGAGATTGGAGGAGAGGGACGGCGAAATGGGCCGCGCCACACATTTCTGAGATCTGGCTCCCAAACTGACTGAACACAGTGAGAGCAGCGCGATTTGAGTGAGGGACGGCGAATTTGGCCGCGCCACACATTTCTCCGACCGAAAAGGCTGAAATGGCTGCCGGCTCCCAAACTGACTGAAGACAGTGAGAGCAGCGAGATTGGAGGAGAGGGACGGCGAAATGGGCCGCGCCACACATTTCTGAGATCTGGCTCCCAAACTGACTGAACACAGTGAGAGCAGCGCGATTTGAGTGAGGGACGGCGAATTTGGCCGCGCCACACATTTCTCCGACCGAAAAGGCTGAAATGGCTGCCGGCTCCCAAACTGACTGAAGACAGTGAGAGCAGCGAGATTGGAGGAGAGGGACGGCGAAATGGGCCGCGCCACACATTTCTGAGATCTGGCTCCCAAACTGACTGAACACAGTGAGAGCAGCGCGATTTGAGTGAGGGACGGCGAATTTGGCCGCGCCACACATTTCTCCGACCGAAAAGGCTGAAATGGCTGCCGGCTCCCAAACTGACTGAAGACAGTGAGAGCAGCGAGATTGGAGGAGAGGGACGGCGAAATGGGCCGCGCCACACATTTCTGAGATCTGGCTCCCAAACTGACTGAACACAGTGAGAGCAGCGCGATTTGAGTGAGGGACGGCGAATTTGGCCGCGCCACACATTTCTCCGACCGAAAAGGCTGAAATGGCTGCCGGCTCCCAAACTGACTGAAGACAGTGAGAGCAGCGAGATTGGAGGAGAGGGACGGCGAAATGGGCCGCGCCACACATTTCTGAGATCTGGCTCCCAAACTGACTGAACACAGTGAGAGCAGCGCGATTTGAGTGAGGGACGGCGAATTTGGCCGCGCCACACATTTCTCCGACCGAAAAGGCTGAAATGGCTGCCGGCTCCCAAACTGACTGAAGACAGTGAGAGCAGCGAGATTGGAGGAGAGGGACGGCGAAATGGGCCGCGCCACACATTTCTGAGATCTGGCTCCCAAACTGACTGAACACAGTGAGAGCAGCGCGATTTGAGTGAGGGACGGCGAATTTGGCCGCGCCACACATTTCTCCGACCGAAAAGGCTGAAATGGCTGCCGGCTCCCAAACTGACTGAAGACAGTGAGAGCAGCGAGATTGGAGGAGAGGGACGGCGAAATGGGCCGCGCCACACATTTCTGAGATCTGGCTCCCAAACTGACTGAACACAGTGAGAGCAGCGCGATTTGAGTGAGGGACGGCGAATTTGGCCGCGCCACACATTTCTCCGACCGAAAAGGCTGAAATGGCTGCCGGCTCCCAAACTGACTGAAGACAGTGAGAGCAGCGAGATTGGAGGAGAGGGACGGCGAAATGGGCCGCGCCACACATTTCTGAGATCTGGCTCCCAAACTGACTGAACACAGTGAGAGCAGCGCGATTTGAGTGAGGGACGGCGAATTTGGCCGCGCCACACATTTCTCCGACCGAAAAGGCTGAAATGGCTGCCGGCTCCCAAACTGACTGAAGACAGTGAGAGCAGCGAGATTGGAGGAGAGGGACGGCGAAATGGGCCGCGCCACACATTTCTGAGATCTGGCTCCCAAACTGACTGAACACAGTGAGAGCAGCGCGATTTGAGTGAGGGACGGCGAATTTGGCCGCGCCACACATTTCTCCGACCGAAAAGGCTGAATGAAATGGCTGCCGGCTCCCAAACTGACTGAAGACAGTGAGAGCAGCGAGATTGGAGGAGAGGGACGGCGAAATGGGCCGCGCCACACATTTCTGAGATCTGGCTCCCAAACTGACTGAACACAGTGAGAGCAGCGCGATTTGAGTGAGGGACGGCGAATTTGGCCGCGCCACACATTTCTCCGACCGAAAAGGCTGAAATGGCTGCCGGCTCCCAAACTGACTGAAGACAGTGAGAGCAGCGAGATTGGAGGAGAGGGACGGCGAAATGGGCCGCGCCACACATTTCTGAGATCTGGCTCCCAAACTGACTGAACACAGTGAGAGCAGCGCGATTTGAGTGAGGGACGGCGAATTTGGCCGCGCCACACATTTCTCCGACCGAAAAGGCTGAAATGGCTGCCGGCTCCCAAACTGACTGAAGACAGTGAGAGCAGCGAGATTGGAGGAGAGGGACGGCGAAATGGGCCGCGCCACACATTTCTGAGATCTGGCTCCCAAACTGACTGAACACAGTGAGAGCAGCGCGATTTGAGTGAGGGACGGCGAATTTGGCCGCGCCACACATTTCTCCGACCGAAAAGGCTGAAATGGCTGCCGGCTCCCAAACTGACTGAAGACAGTGAGAGCAGCGAGATTGGAGGAGAGGGACGGCGAAATGGGCCGCGCCACACATTTCTGAGATCTGGCTCCCAAACTGACTGAACACAGTGAGAGCAGCGCGATTTGAGTGAGGGACGGCGAATTTGGCCGCGCCACACATTTCTCCGACCGAAAAGGCTGAAATGGCTGCCGGCTCCCAAACTGACTGAAGACAGTGAGAGCAGCGAGATTGGAGGAGAGGGACGGCGAAATGGGCCGCGCCACACATTTCTGAGATCTGGCTCCCAAACTGACTGAACACAGTGAGAGCAGCGCGATTTGAGTGAGGGACGGCGAATTTGGCCGCGCCACACATTTCTCCGACCGAAAAGGCTGAAATGGCTGCCGGCTCCCAAACTGACTGAAGACAGTGAGAGCAGCGAGATTGGAGGAGAGGGACGGCGAAATGGGCCGCGCCACACATTTCTGAGATCTGGCTCCCAAACTGACTGAACACAGTGAGAGCAGCGCGATTTGAGTGAGGGACGGCGAATTTGGCCGCGCCACACATTTCTCCGACCGAAAAGGCTGAAATGGCTGCCGGCTCCCAAACTGACTGAAGACAGTGAGAGCAGCGAGATTGGAGGAGAGGGACGGCGAAATGGGCCGCGCCACACATTTCTGAGATCTGGCTCCCAAACTGACTGAACACAGTGAGAGCAGCGCGATTTGAGTGAGGGACGGCGAATTTGGCCGCGCCACACATTTCTCCGACCGAAAAGGCTGAAATGGCTGCCGGCTCCCAAACTGACTGAAGACAGTGAGAGCAGCGAGATTGGAGGAGAGGGACGGCGAAATGGGCCGCGCCACACATTTCTGAGATCTGGCTCCCAAACTGACTGAACACAGTGAGAGCAGCGCGATTTGAGTGAGGGACGGCGAATTTGGCCGCGCCACACATTTCTCCGACCGAAAAGGCTGAAATGGCTGCCGGCTCCCAAACTGACTGAAGACAGTGAGAGCAGCGAGATTGGAGGAGAGGGACGGCGAAATGGGCCGCGCCACACATTTCTGAGATCTGGCTCCCAAACTGACTGAACACAGTGAGAGCAGCGCGATTTGAGTGAGGGACGGCGAATTTGGCCGCGCCACACATTTCTCCGACCGAAAAGGCTGAAATGGCTGCCGGCTCCCAAACTGACTGAAGACAGTGAGAGCAGCGAGATTGGAGGAGAGGGACGGCGAAATGGGCCGCGCCACACATTTCTGAGATCTGGCTCCCAAACTGACTGAACACAGTGAGAGCAGCGCGATTTGAGTGAGGGACGGCGAATTTGGCCGCGCCACACATTTCTCCGACCGAAAAGGCTGAAATGGCTGCCGGCTCCCAAACTGACTGAAGACAGTGAGAGCAGCGAGATTGGAGGAGAGGGACGGCGAAATGGGCCGCGCCACACATTTCTGAGATCTGGCTCCCAAACTGACTGAACACAGTGAGAGCAGCGCGATTTGAGTGAGGGACGGCGAATTTGGCCGCGCCACACATTTCTCCGACCGAAAAGGCTGAAATGGCTGCCGGCTCCCAAACTGACTGAAGACAGTGAGAGCAGCGAGATTGGAGGAGAGGGACGGCGAAATGGGCCGCGCCACACATTTCTGAGATCTGGCTCCCAAACTGACTGAACACAGTGAGAGCAGCGCGATTTGAGTGAGGGACGGCGAATTTGGCCGCGCCACACATTTCTCCGACCGAAAAGGCTGAAATGGCTGCCGGCTCCCAAACTGACTGAAGACAGTGAGAGCAGCGAGATTGGAGGAGAGGGACGGCGAAATGGGCCGCGCCACACATTTCTGAGATCTGGCTCCCAAACTGACTGAACACAGTGAGAGCAGCGCGATTTGAGTGAGGGACGGCGAATTTGGCCGCGCCACACATTTCTCCGACCGAAAAGGCTGAATGAAATGGCTGCCGGCTCCCAAACTGACTGAAGACAGTGAGAGCAGCGAGATTGGAGGAGAGGGACGGCGAAATGGGCCGCGCCACACATTTCTGAGATCTGGCTCCCAAACTGACTGAACACAGTGAGAGCAGCGCGATTTGAGTGAGGGACGGCGAATTTGGCCGCGCCACACATTTCTCCGACCGAAAAGGCTGAAATGGCTGCCGGCTCCCAAACTGACTGAAGACAGTGAGAGCAGCGAGATTGGAGGAGAGGGACGGCGAAATGGGCCGCGCCACACATTTCTGAGATCTGGCTCCCAAACTGACTGAACACAGTGAGAGCAGCGCGATTTGAGTGAGGGACGGCGAATTTGGCCGCGCCACACATTTCTCCGACCGAAAAGGCTGAAATGGCTGCCGGCTCCCAAACTGACTGAAGACAGTGAGAGCAGCGAGATTGGAGGAGAGGGACGGCGAAATGGGCCGCGCCACACATTTCTGAGATCTGGCTCCCAAACTGACTGAACACAGTGAGAGCAGCGCGATTTGAGTGAGGGACGGCGAATTTGGCCGCGCCACACATTTCTCCGACCGAAAAGGCTGAAATGGCTGCCGGCTCCCAAACTGACTGAAGACAGTGAGAGCAGCGAGATTGGAGGAGAGGGACGGCGAAATGGGCCGCGCCACACATTTCTGAGATCTGGCTCCCAAACTGACTGAACACAGTGAGAGCAGCGCGATTTGAGTGAGGGACGGCGAATTTGGCCGCGCCACACATTTCTCCGACCGAAAAGGCTGAAATGGCTGCCGGCTCCCAAACTGACTGAAGACAGTGAGAGCAGCGAGATTGGAGGAGAGGGACGGCGAAATGGGCCGCGCCACACATTTCTGAGATCTGGCTCCCAAACTGACTGAACACAGTGAGAGCAGCGCGATTTGAGTGAGGGACGGCGAATTTGGCCGCGCCACACATTTCTCCGACCGAAAAGGCTGAAATGGCTGCCGGCTCCCAAACTGACTGAAGACAGTGAGAGCAGCGAGATTGGAGGAGAGGGACGGCGAAATGGGCCGCGCCACACATTTCTGAGATCTGGCTCCCAAACTGACTGAACACAGTGAGAGCAGCGCGATTTGAGTGAGGGACGGCGAATTTGGCCGCGCCACACATTTCTCCGACCGAAAAGGCTGAAATGGCTGCCGGCTCCCAAACTGACTGAAGACAGTGAGAGCAGCGAGATTGGAGGAGAGGGACGGCGAAATGGGCCGCGCCACACATTTCTGAGATCTGGCTCCCAAACTGACTGAACACAGTGAGAGCAGCGCGATTTGAGTGAGGGACGGCGAATTTGGCCGCGCCACACATTTCTCCGACCGAAAAGGCTGAAATGGCTGCCGGCTCCCAAACTGACTGAAGACAGTGAGAGCAGCGAGATTGGAGGAGAGGGACGGCGAAATGGGCCGCGCCACACATTTCTGAGATCTGGCTCCCAAACTGACTGAACACAGTGAGAGCAGCGCGATTTGAGTGAGGGACGGCGAATTTGGCCGCGCCACACATTTCTCCGACCGAAAAGGCTGAAATGGCTGCCGGCTCCCAAACTGACTGAAGACAGTGAGAGCAGCGAGATTGGAGGAGAGGGACGGCGAAATGGGCCGCGCCACACATTTCTGAGATCTGGCTCCCAAACTGACTGAACACAGTGAGAGCAGCGCGATTTGAGTGAGGGACGGCGAATTTGGCCGCGCCACACATTTCTCCGACCGAAAAGGCTGAAATGGCTGCCGGCTCCCAAACTGACTGAAGACAGTGAGAGCAGCGAGATTGGAGGAGAGGGACGGCGAAATGGGCCGCGCCACACATTTCTGAGATCTGGCTCCCAAACTGACTGAACACAGTGAGAGCAGCGCGATTTGAGTGAGGGACGGCGAATTTGGCCGCGCCACACATTTCTCCGACCGAAAAGGCTGAAATGGCTGCCGGCTCCCAAACTGACTGAAGACAGTGAGAGCAGCGAGATTGGAGGAGAGGGACGGCGAAATGGGCCGCGCCACACATTTCTGAGATCTGGCTCCCAAACTGACTGAACACAGTGAGAGCAGCGCGATTTGAGTGAGGGACGGCGAATTTGGCCGCGCCACACATTTCTCCGACCGAAAAGGCTGAAATGGCTGCCGGCTCCCAAACTGACTGAAGACAGTGAGAGCAGCGAGATTGGAGGAGAGGGACGGCGAAATGGGCCGCGCCACACATTTCTGAGATCTGGCTCCCAAACTGACTGAACACAGTGAGAGCAGCGCGATTTGAGTGAGGGACGGCGAATTTGGCCGCGCCACACATTTCTCCGACCGAAAAGGCTGAAATGGCTGCCGGCTCCCAAACTGACTGAAGACAGTGAGAGCAGCGAGATTGGAGGAGAGGGACGGCGAAATGGGCCGCGCCACACATTTCTGAGATCTGGCTCCCAAACTGACTGAACACAGTGAGAGCAGCGCGATTTGAGTGAGGGACGGCGAATTTGGCCGCGCCACACATTTCTCCGACCGAAAAGGCTGAAATGGCTGCCGGCTCCCAAACTGACTGAAGACAGTGAGAGCAGCGAGATTGGAGGAGAGGGACGGCGAAATGGGCCGCGCCACACATTTCTGAGATCTGGCTCCCAAACTGACTGAACACAGTGAGAGCAGCGCGATTTGAGTGAGGGACGGCGAATTTGGCCGCGCCACACATTTCTCCGACCGAAAAGGCTGAAATGGCTGCCGGCTCCCAAACTGACTGAAGACAGTGAGAGCAGCGAGATTGGAGGAGAGGGACGGCGAAATGGGCCGCGCCACACATTTCTGAGATCTGGCTCCCAAACTGACTGAACACAGTGAGAGCAGCGCGATTTGAGTGAGGGACGGCGAATTTGGCCGCGCCACACATTTCTCCGACCGAAAAGGCTGAATGAAATGGCTGCCGGCTCCCAAACTGACTGAAGACAGTGAGAGCAGCGAGATTGGAGGAGAGGGACGGCGAAATGGGCCGCGCCACACATTTCTGAGATCTGGCTCCCAAACTGACTGAACACAGTGAGAGCAGCGCGATTTGAGTGAGGGACGGCGAATTTGGCCGCGCCACACATTTCTCCGACCGAAAAGGCTGAAATGGCTGCCGGCTCCCAAACTGACTGAAGACAGTGAGAGCAGCGAGATTGGAGGAGAGGGACGGCGAAATGGGCCGCGCCACACATTTCTGAGATCTGGCTCCCAAACTGACTGAACACAGTGAGAGCAGCGCGATTTGAGTGAGGGACGGCGAATTTGGCCGCGCCACACATTTCTCCGACCGAAAAGGCTGAAATGGCTGCCGGCTCCCAAACTGACTGAAGACAGTGAGAGCAGCGAGATTGGAGGAGAGGGACGGCGAAATGGGCCGCGCCACACATTTCTGAGATCTGGCTCCCAAACTGACTGAACACAGTGAGAGCAGCGCGATTTGAGTGAGGGACGGCGAATTTGGCCGCGCCACACATTTCTCCGACCGAAAAGGCTGAATGAAATGGCTGCCGGCTCCCAAACTGACTGAAGACAGTGAGAGCAGCGAGATTGGAGGAGAGGGACGGCGAAATGGGCCGCGCCACACATTTCTGAGATCTGGCTCCCAAACTGACTGAACACAGTGAGAGCAGCGCGATTTGAGTGAGGGACGGCGAATTTGGCCGCGCCACACATTTCTCCGACCGAAAAGGCTGAAATGGCTGCCGGCTCCCAAACTGACTGAAGACAGTGAGAGCAGCGAGATTGGAGGAGAGGGACGGCGAAATGGGCCGCGCCACACATTTCTGAGATCTGGCTCCCAAACTGACTGAACACAGTGAGAGCAGCGCGATTTGAGTGAGGGACGGCGAATTTGGCCGCGCCACACATTTCTCCGACCGAAAAGGCTGAATGAAATGGCTGCCGGCTCCCAAACTGACTGAAGACAGTGAGAGCAGCGAGATTGGAGGAGAGGGACGGCGAAATGGGCCGCGCCACACATTTCTGAGATCTGGCTCCCAAACTGACTGAACACAGTGAGAGCAGCGCGATTTGAGTGAGGGACGGCGAATTTGGCCGCGCCACACATTTCTCCGACCGAAAAGGCTGAAATGGCTGCCGGCTCCCAAACTGACTGAAGACAGTGAGAGCAGCGAGATTGGAGGAGAGGGACGGCGAAATGGGCCGCGCCACACATTTCTGAGATCTGGCTCCCAAACTGACTGAACACAGTGAGAGCAGCGCGATTTGAGTGAGGGACGGCGAATTTGGCCGCGCCACACATTTCTCCGACCGAAAAGGCTGAATGAAATGGCTGCCGGCTCCCAAACTGACTGAAGACAGTGAGAGCAGCGAGATTGGAGGAGAGGGACGGCGAAATGGGCCGCGCCACACATTTCTGAGATCTGGCTCCCAAACTGACTGAACACAGTGAGAGCAGCGCGATTTGAGTGAGGGACGGCGAATTTGGCCGCGCCACACATTTCTCCGACCGAAAAGGCTGAATATGGCTGCCGGCTCCCAAACTGACTGAAGACAGTGAGAGCAGCGAGATTGGAGGAGAGGGACGGCGAAATGGGCCGCGCCACACATTTCTGAGATCTGGCTCCCAAACTGACTGAACACAGTGAGAGCAGCGCGATTTGAGTGAGGGACGGCGAATTTGGCCGCGCCACACATTTCTCCGACCGAAAAGGCTGAAATGGCTGCCGGCTCCCAAACTGACTGAAGACAGTGAGAGCAGCGAGATTGGAGGAGAGGGACGGCGAAATGGGCCGCGCCACACATTTCTGAGATCTGGCTCCCAAACTGACTGAACACAGTGAGAGCAGCGCGATTTGAGTGAGGGACGGCGAATTTGGCCGCGCCACACATTTCTCCGACCGAAAAGGCTGAATGAAATGGCTGCCGGCTCCCAAACTGACTGAAGACAGTGAGAGCAGCGAGATTGGAGGAGAGGGACGGCGAAATGGGCCGCGCCACACATTTCTGAGATCTGGCTCCCAAACTGACTGAACACAGTGAGAGCAGCGCGATTTGAGTGAGGGACGGCGAATTTGGCCGCGCCACACATTTCTCCGACCGAAAAGGCTGAAATGGCTGCCGGCTCCCAAACTGACTGAAGACAGTGAGAGCAGCGAGATTGGAGGAGAGGGACGGCGAAATGGGCCGCGCCACACATTTCTGAGATCTGGCTCCCAAACTGACTGAACACAGTGAGAGCAGCGCGATTTGAGTGAGGGACGGCGAATTTGGCCGCGCCACACATTTCTCCGACCGAAAAGGCTGAATGAAATGGCTGCCGGCTCCCAAACTGACTGAAGACAGTGAGAGCAGCGAGATTGGAGGAGAGGGACGGCGAAATGGGCCGCGCCACACATTTCTGAGATCTGGCTCCCAAACTGACTGAACACAGTGAGAGCAGCGCGATTTGAGTGAGGGACGGCGAATTTGGCCGCGCCACACATTTCTCCGACCGAAAAGGCTGAAATGGCTGCCGGCTCCCAAACTGACTGAAGACAGTGAGAGCAGCGAGATTGGAGGAGAGGGACGGCGAAATGGGCCGCGCCACACATTTCTGAGATCTGGCTCCCAAACTGACTGAACACAGTGAGAGCAGCGCGATTTGAGTGAGGGACGGCGAATTTGGCCGCGCCACACATTTCTCCGACCGAAAAGGCTGAAATGGCTGCCGGCTCCCAAACTGACTGAAGACAGTGAGAGCAGCGAGATTGGAGGAGAGGGACGGCGAAATGGGCCGCGCCACACATTTCTGAGATCTGGCTCCCAAACTGACTGAACACAGTGAGAGCAGCGCGATTTGAGTGAGGGACGGCGAATTTGGCCGCGCCACACATTTCTCCGACCGAAAAGGCTGAATGAATGGCTGCCGGCTCCCAAACTGACTGAAGACAGTGAGAGCAGCGAGATTGGAGGAGAGGGACGGCGAAATGGGCCGCGCCACACATTTCTGAGATCTGGCTCCCAAACTGACTGAACACAGTGAGAGCAGCGCGATTTGAGTGAGGGACGGCGAATTTGGCCGCGCCACACATTTCTCCGACCGAAAAGGCTGAAATGGCTGCCGGCTCCCAAACTGACTGAAGACAGTGAGAGCAGCGAGATTGGAGGAGAGGGACGGCGAAATGGGCCGCGCCACACATTTCTGAGATCTGGCTCCCAAACTGACTGAACACAGTGAGAGCAGCGCGATTTGAGTGAGGGACGGCGAATTTGGCCGCGCCACACATTTCTCCGACCGAAAAGGCTGAATGATGGCTGCCGGCTCCCAAACTGACTGAAGACAGTGAGAGCAGCGAGATTGGAGGAGAGGGACGGCGAAATGGGCCGCGCCACACATTTCTGAGATCTGGCTCCCAAACTGACTGAACACAGTGAGAGCAGCGCGATTTGAGTGAGGGACGGCGAATTTGGCCGCGCCACACATTTCTCCGACCGAAAAGGCTGAATGAATGGCTGCCGGCTCCCAAACTGACTGAAGACAGTGAGAGCAGCGAGATTGGAGGAGAGGGACGGCGAAATGGGCCGCGCCACACATTTCTGAGATCTGGCTCCCAAACTGACTGAACACAGTGAGAGCAGCGCGATTTGAGTGAGGGACGGCGAATTTGGCCGCGCCACACATTTCTCCGACCGAAAAGGCTGAAATGGCTGCCGGCTCCCAAACTGACTGAAGACAGTGAGAGCAGCGAGATTGGAGGAGAGGGACGGCGAAATGGGCCGCGCCACACATTTCTGAGATCTGGCTCCCAAACTGACTGAACACAGTGAGAGCAGCGCGATTTGAGTGAGGGACGGCGAATTTGGCCGCGCCACACATTTCTCCGACCGAAAAGGCTGAATGAAATGGCTGCCGGCTCCCAAACTGACTGAAGACAGTGAGAGCAGCGAGATTGGAGGAGAGGGACGGCGAAATGGGCCGCGCCACACATTTCTGAGATCTGGCTCCCAAACTGACTGAACACAGTGAGAGCAGCGCGATTTGAGTGAGGGACGGCGAATTTGGCCGCGCCACACATTTCTCCGACCGAAAAGGCTGAAATGGCTGCCGGCTCCCAAACTGACTGAAGACAGTGAGAGCAGCGAGATTGGAGGAGAGGGACGGCGAAATGGGCCGCGCCACACATTTCTGAGATCTGGCTCCCAAACTGACTGAACACAGTGAGAGCAGCGCGATTTGAGTGAGGGACGGCGAATTTGGCCGCGCCACACATTTCTCCGACCGAAAAGGCTGAAATGGCTGCCGGCTCCCAAACTGACTGAAGACAGTGAGAGCAGCGAGATTGGAGGAGAGGGACGGCGAAATGGGCCGCGCCACACATTTCTGAGATCTGGCTCCCAAACTGACTGAACACAGTGAGAGCAGCGCGATTTGAGTGAGGGACGGCGAATTTGGCCGCGCCACACATTTCTCCGACCGAAAAGGCTGAATGAAATGGCTGCCGGCTCCCAAACTGACTGAAGACAGTGAGAGCAGCGAGATTGGAGGAGAGGGACGGCGAAATGGGCCGCGCCACACATTTCTGAGATCTGGCTCCCAAACTGACTGAACACAGTGAGAGCAGCGCGATTTGAGTGAGGGACGGCGAATTTGGCCGCGCCACACATTTCTCCGACCGAAAAGGCTGAAATGGCTGCCGGCTCCCAAACTGACTGAAGACAGTGAGAGCAGCGAGATTGGAGGAGAGGGACGGCGAAATGGGCCGCGCCACACATTTCTGAGATCTGGCTCCCAAACTGACTGAACACAGTGAGAGCAGCGCGATTTGAGTGAGGGACGGCGAATTTGGCCGCGCCACACATTTCTCCGACCGAAAAGGCTGAAATGGCTGCCGGCTCCCAAACTGACTGAAGACAGTGAGAGCAGCGAGATTGGAGGAGAGGGACGGCGAAATGGGCCGCGCCACACATTTCTGAGATCTGGCTCCCAAACTGACTGAACACAGTGAGAGCAGCGCGATTTGAGTGAGGGACGGCGAATTTGGCCGCGCCACACATTTCTCCGACCGAAAAGGCTGAAATGGCTGCCGGCTCCCAAACTGACTGAAGACAGTGAGAGCAGCGAGATTGGAGGAGAGGGACGGCGAAATGGGCCGCGCCACACATTTCTGAGATCTGGCTCCCAAACTGACTGAACACAGTGAGAGCAGCGCGATTTGAGTGAGGGACGGCGAATTTGGCCGCGCCACACATTTCTCCGACCGAAAAGGCTGAAATGGCTGCCGGCTCCCAAACTGACTGAAGACAGTGAGAGCAGCGAGATTGGAGGAGAGGGACGGCGAAATGGGCCGCGCCACACATTTCTGAGATCTGGCTCCCAAACTGACTGAACACAGTGAGAGCAGCGCGATTTGAGTGAGGGACGGCGAATTTGGCCGCGCCACACATTTCTCCGACCGAAAAGGCTGAAATGGCTGCCGGCTCCCAAACTGACTGAAGACAGTGAGAGCAGCGAGATTGGAGGAGAGGGACGGCGAAATGGGCCGCGCCACACATTTCTGAGATCTGGCTCCCAAACTGACTGAACACAGTGAGAGCAGCGCGATTTGAGTGAGGGACGGCGAATTTGGCCGCGCCACACATTTCTCCGACCGAAAAGGCTGAAATGGCTGCCGGCTCCCAAACTGACTGAAGACAGTGAGAGCAGCGAGATTGGAGGAGAGGGACGGCGAAATGGGCCGCGCCACACATTTCTGAGATCTGGCTCCCAAACTGACTGAACACAGTGAGAGCAGCGCGATTTGAGTGAGGGACGGCGAATTTGGCCGCGCCACACATTTCTCCGACCGAAAAGGCTGAAATGGCTGCCGGCTCCCAAACTGACTGAAGACAGTGAGAGCAGCGAGATTGGAGGAGAGGGACGGCGAAATGGGCCGCGCCACACATTTCTGAGATCTGGCTCCCAAACTGACTGAACACAGTGAGAGCAGCGCGATTTGAGTGAGGGACGGCGAATTTGGCCGCGCCACACATTTCTCCGACCGAAAAGGCTGAAATGGCTGCCGGCTCCCAAACTGACTGAAGACAGTGAGAGCAGCGAGATTGGAGGAGAGGGACGGCGAAATGGGCCGCGCCACACATTTCTGAGATCTGGCTCCCAAACTGACTGAACACAGTGAGAGCAGCGCGATTTGAGTGAGGGACGGCGAATTTGGCCGCGCCACACATTTCTCCGACCGAAAAGGCTGAATGAAATGGCTGCCGGCTCCCAAACTGACTGAAGACAGTGAGAGCAGCGAGATTGGAGGAGAGGGACGGCGAAATGGGCCGCGCCACACATTTCTGAGATCTGGCTCCCAAACTGACTGAACACAGTGAGAGCAGCGCGATTTGAGTGAGGGACGGCGAATTTGGCCGCGCCACACATTTCTCCGACCGAAAAGGCTGAAATGGCTGCCGGCTCCCAAACTGACTGAAGACAGTGAGAGCAGCGAGATTGGAGGAGAGGGACGGCGAAATGGGCCGCGCCACACATTTCTGAGATCTGGCTCCCAAACTGACTGAACACAGTGAGAGCAGCGCGATTTGAGTGAGGGACGGCGAATTTGGCCGCGCCACACATTTCTCCGACCGAAAAGGCTGAATGAAATGGCTGCCGGCTCCCAAACTGACTGAAGACAGTGAGAGCAGCGAGATTGGAGGAGAGGGACGGCGAAATGGGCCGCGCCACACATTTCTGAGATCTGGCTCCCAAACTGACTGAACACAGTGAGAGCAGCGCGATTTGAGTGAGGGACGGCGAATTTGGCCGCGCCACACATTTCTCCGACCGAAAAGGCTGAAATGGCTGCCGGCTCCCAAACTGACTGAAGACAGTGAGAGCAGCGAGATTGGAGGAGAGGGACGGCGAAATGGGCCGCGCCACACATTTCTGAGATCTGGCTCCCAAACTGACTGAACACAGTGAGAGCAGCGCGATTTGAGTGAGGGACGGCGAATTTGGCCGCGCCACACATTTCTCCGACCGAAAAGGCTGAAATGGCTGCCGGCTCCCAAACTGACTGAAGACAGTGAGAGCAGCGAGATTGGAGGAGAGGGACGGCGAAATGGGCCGCGCCACACATTTCTGAGATCTGGCTCCCAAACTGACTGAACACAGTGAGAGCAGCGCGATTTGAGTGAGGGACGGCGAATTTGGCCGCGCCACACATTTCTCCGACCGAAAAGGCTGAATGAAATGGCTGCCGGCTCCCAAACTGACTGAAGACAGTGAGAGCAGCGAGATTGGAGGAGAGGGACGGCGAAATGGGCCGCGCCACACATTTCTGAGATCTGGCTCCCAAACTGACTGAACACAGTGAGAGCAGCGCGATTTGAGTGAGGGACGGCGAATTTGGCCGCGCCACACATTTCTCCGACCGAAAAGGCTGAAATGGCTGCCGGCTCCCAAACTGACTGAAGACAGTGAGAGCAGCGAGATTGGAGGAGAGGGACGGCGAAATGGGCCGCGCCACACATTTCTGAGATCTGGCTCCCAAACTGACTGAACACAGTGAGAGCAGCGCGATTTGAGTGAGGGACGGCGAATTTGGCCGCGCCACACATTTCTCCGACCGAAAAGGCTGAATGAAATGGCTGCCGGCTCCCAAACTGACTGAAGACAGTGAGAGCAGCGAGATTGGAGGAGAGGGACGGCGAAATGGGCCGCGCCACACATTTCTGAGATCTGGCTCCCAAACTGACTGAACACAGTGAGAGCAGCGCGATTTGAGTGAGGGACGGCGAATTTGGCCGCGCCACACATTTCTCCGACCGAAAAGGCTGAAATGGCTGCCGGCTCCCAAACTGACTGAAGACAGTGAGAGCAGCGAGATTGGAGGAGAGGGACGGCGAAATGGGCCGCGCCACACATTTCTGAGATCTGGCTCCCAAACTGACTGAACACAGTGAGAGCAGCGCGATTTGAGTGAGGGACGGCGAATTTGGCCGCGCCACACATTTCTCCGACCGAAAAGGCTGAAATGGCTGCCGGCTCCCAAACTGACTGAAGACAGTGAGAGCAGCGAGATTGGAGGAGAGGGACGGCGAAATGGGCCGCGCCACACATTTCTGAGATCTGGCTCCCAAACTGACTGAACACAGTGAGAGCAGCGCGATTTGAGTGAGGGACGGCGAATTTGGCCGCGCCACACATTTCTCCGACCGAAAAGGCTGAATGAAATGGCTGCCGGCTCCCAAACTGACTGAAGACAGTGAGAGCAGCGAGATTGGAGGAGAGGGACGGCGAAATGGGCCGCGCCACACATTTCTGAGATCTGGCTCCCAAACTGACTGAACACAGTGAGAGCAGCGCGATTTGAGTGAGGGACGGCGAATTTGGCCGCGCCACACATTTCTCCGACCGAAAAGGCTGAAATGGCTGCCGGCTCCCAAACTGACTGAAGACAGTGAGAGCAGCGAGATTGGAGGAGAGGGACGGCGAAATGGGCCGCGCCACACATTTCTGAGATCTGGCTCCCAAACTGACTGAACACAGTGAGAGCAGCGCGATTTGAGTGAGGGACGGCGAATTTGGCCGCGCCACACATTTCTCCGACCGAAAAGGCTGAAATGGCTGCCGGCTCCCAAACTGACTGAAGACAGTGAGAGCAGCGAGATTGGAGGAGAGGGACGGCGAAATGGGCCGCGCCACACATTTCTGAGATCTGGCTCCCAAACTGACTGAACACAGTGAGAGCAGCGCGATTTGAGTGAGGGACGGCGAATTTGGCCGCGCCACACATTTCTCCGACCGAAAAGGCTGAATGAAATGGCTGCCGGCTCCCAAACTGACTGAAGACAGTGAGAGCAGCGAGATTGGAGGAGAGGGACGGCGAAATGGGCCGCGCCACACATTTCTGAGATCTGGCTCCCAAACTGACTGAACACAGTGAGAGCAGCGCGATTTGAGTGAGGGACGGCGAATTTGGCCGCGCCACACATTTCTCCGACCGAAAAGGCTGAAATGGCTGCCGGCTCCCAAACTGACTGAAGACAGTGAGAGCAGCGAGATTGGAGGAGAGGGACGGCGAAATGGGCCGCGCCACACATTTCTGAGATCTGGCTCCCAAACTGACTGAACACAGTGAGAGCAGCGCGATTTGAGTGAGGGACGGCGAATTTGGCCGCGCCACACATTTCTCCGACCGAAAAGGCTGAATGAAATGGCTGCCGGCTCCCAAACTGACTGAAGACAGTGAGAGCAGCGAGATTGGAGGAGAGGGACGGCGAAATGGGCCGCGCCACACATTTCTGAGATCTGGCTCCCAAACTGACTGAACACAGTGAGAGCAGCGCGATTTGAGTGAGGGACGGCGAATTTGGCCGCGCCACACATTTCTCCGACCGAAAAGGCTGAATGAAATGGCTGCCGGCTCCCAAACTGACTGAAGACAGTGAGAGCAGCGAGATTGGAGGAGAGGGACGGCGAAATGGGCCGCGCCACACATTTCTGAGATCTGGCTCCCAAACTGACTGAACACAGTGAGAGCAGCGCGATTTGAGTGAGGGACGGCCAATTTGGCCGCGCCACACATTTCTCCGACCGAAAAGGCTGAAATGGCTGCCGGCTCCCAAACTGACTGAAGACAGTGAGAGCAGCGAGATTGGAGGAGAGGGACGGCGAAATGGGCCGCGCCACACATTTCTGAGATCTGGCTCCCAAACTGACTGAACACAGTGAGAGCAGCGCGATTTGAGTGAGGGACGGCGAATTTGGCCGCGCCACACATTTCTCCGACCGAAAAGGCTGAATGAAATGGCTGCCGGCTCCCAAACTGACTGAAGACAGTGAGAGCAGCGAGATTGGAGGAGAGGGACGGCGAAATGGGCCGCGCCACACATTTCTGAGATCTGGCTCCCAAACTGACTGAACACAGTGAGAGCAGCGCGATTTGAGTGAGGGACGGCGAATTTGGCCGCGCCACACATTTCTCCGACCGAAAAGGCTGAATGAAATGGCTGCCGGCTCCCAAACTGACTGAAGACAGTGAGAGCAGCGAGATTGGAGGAGAGGGACGGCGAAATGGGCCGCGCCACACATTTCTGAGATCTGGCTCCCAAACTGACTGAACACAGTGAGAGCAGCGCGATTTGAGTGAGGGACGGCCAATTTGGCCGCGCCACACATTTCTCCGACCGAAAAGGCTGAAATGGCTGCCGGCTCCCAAACTGACTGAAGACAGTGAGAGCAGCGAGATTGGAGGGGACGGCGAAATGGGCCGCGCCACACATTTCTGAGATCTGGCTCCCAAACTGACTGAACACAGTGAGAGCAGCGCGATTTGAGTGAGGGACGGCGAATTTGGCCGCGCCACACATTTCTCCGACCGAAAAGGCTGAATGAAATGGCTGCCGGCTCCCAAACTGACTGAAGACAGTGAGAGCAGCGAGATTGGAGGAGAGGGACGGCGAAATGGGCCGCGCCACACATTTCTGAGATCTGGCTCCCAAACTGACTGAACACAGTGAGAGCAGCGCGATTTGAGTGAGGGACGGCGAATTTGGCCGCGCCACACATTTCTCCGACCGAAAAGGCTGAAATGGCTGCCGGCTCCCAAACTGACTGAAGACAGTGAGAGCAGCGAGATTGGAGGAGAGGGACGGCGAAATGGGCCGCGCCACACATTTCTGAGATCTGGCTCCCAAACTGACTGAACACAGTGAGAGCAGCGCGATTTGAGTGAGGGACGGCGAATTTGGCCGCGCCACACATTTCTCCGACCGAAAAGGCTGAATGAAATGGCTGCCGGCTCCCAAACTGACTGAAGACAGTGAGAGCAGCGAGATTGGAGGAGAGGGACGGCGAAATGGGCCGCGCCACACATTTCTGAGATCTGGCTCCCAAACTGACTGAACACAGTGAGAGCAGCGCGATTTGAGTGAGGGACGGCGAATTTGGCCGCGCCACACATTTCTCCGACCGAAAAGGCTGAATGAAATGGCTGCCGGCTCCCAAACTGACTGAAGACAGTGAGAGCAGCGAGATTGGAGGAGAGGGACGGCGAAATGGGCCGCGCCACACATTTCTGAGATCTGGCTCCCAAACTGACTGAACACAGTGAGAGCAGCGCGATTTGAGTGAGGGACGGCGAATTTGGCCGCGCCACACATTTCTCCGACCGAAAAGGCTGAAATGGCTGCCGGCTCCCAAACTGACTGAAGACAGTGAGAGCAGCGAGATTGGAGGAGAGGGACGGCGAAATGGGCCGCGCCACACATTTCTGAGATCTGGCTCCCAAACTGACTGAACACAGTGAGAGCAGCGCGATTTGAGTGAGGGACGGCGAATTTGGCCGCGCCACACATTTCTCCGACCGAAAAGGCTGAAATGGCTGCCGGCTCCCAAACTGACTGAAGACAGTGAGAGCAGCGAGATTGGAGGAGAGGGACGGCGAAATGGGCCGCGCCACACATTTCTGAGATCTGGCTCCCAAACTGACTGAACACAGTGAGAGCAGCGCGATTTGAGTGAGGGACGGCGAATTTGGCCGCGCCACACATTTCTCCGACCGAAAAGGCTGAAATGGCTGCCGGCTCCCAAACTGACTGAAGACAGTGAGAGCAGCGAGATTGGAGGAGAGGGACGGCGAAATGGGCCGCGCCACACATTTCTGAGATCTGGCTCCCAAACTGACTGAACACAGTGAGAGCAGCGCGATTTGAGTGAGGGACGGCGAATTTGGCCGCGCCACACATTTCTCCGACCGAAAAGGCTGAAATGGCTGCCGGCTCCCAAACTGACTGAAGACAGTGAGAGCAGCGAGATTGGAGGAGAGGGACGGCGAAATGGGCCGCGCCACACATTTCTGAGATCTGGCTCCCAAACTGACTGAACACAGTGAGAGCAGCGCGATTTGAGTGAGGGACGGCGAATTTGGCCGCGCCACACATTTCTCCGACCGAAAAGGCTGAATGAAATGGCTGCCGGCTCCCAAACTGACTGAAGACAGTGAGAGCAGCGAGATTGGAGGAGAGGGACGGCGAAATGGGCCGCGCCACACATTTCTGAGATCTGGCTCCCAAACTGACTGAACACAGTGAGAGCAGCGCGATTTGAGTGAGGGACGGCGAATTTGGCCGCGCCACACATTTCTCCGACCGAAAAGGCTGAATGAAATGGCTGCCGGCTCCCAAACTGACTGAAGACAGTGAGAGCAGCGAGATTGGAGGAGAGGGACGGCGAAATGGGCCGCGCCACACATTTCTGAGATCTGGCTCCCAAACTGACTGAACACAGTGAGAGCAGCGCGATTTGAGTGAGAATTTGGCCGCGCCACACATTTCTCCGACCGAAAAGGCTGAAATGGCTGCCGGCTCCCAAACTGACTGAAGACAGTGAGAGCAGCGAGATTGGAGGAGAGGGACGGCGAAATGGGCCGCGCCACACATTTCTGAGATCTGGCTCCCAAACTGACTGAACACAGTGAGAGCAGCGCGATTTGAGTGAGGGACGGCGAATTTGGCCGCGCCACACATTTCTCCGACCGAAAAGGCTGAAATGGCTGCCGGCTCCCAAACTGACTGAAGACAGTGAGAGCAGCGAGATTGGAGGAGAGGGACGGCGAAATGGGCCGCGCCACACATTTCTGAGATCTGGCTCCCAAACTGACTGAACACAGTGAGAGCAGCGCGATTTGAGTGAGGGACGGCGAATTTGGCCGCGCCACACATTTCTCCGACCGAAAAGGCTGAAATGGCTGCCGGCTCCCAAACTGACTGAAGACAGTGAGAGCAGCGAGATTGGAGGAGAGGGACGGCGAAATGGGCCGCGCCACACATTTCTGAGATCTGGCTCCCAAACTGACTGAACACAGTGAGAGCAGCGCGATTTGAGTGAGGGACGGCGAATTTGGCCGCGCCACACATTTCTCCGACCGAAAAGGCTGAAATGGCTGCCGGCTCCCAAACTGACTGAAGACAGTGAGAGCAGCGAGATTGGAGGAGAGGGACGGCGAAATGGGCCGCGCCACACATTTCTGAGATCTGGCTCCCAAACTGACTGAACACAGTGAGAGCAGCGCGATTTGAGTGAGGGACGGCGAATTTGGCCGCGCCACACATTTCTCCGACCGAAAAGGCTGAAATGGCTGCCGGCTCCCAAACTGACTGAAGACAGTGAGAGCAGCGAGATTGGAGGAGAGGGACGGCGAAATGGGCCGCGCCACACATTTCTGAGATCTGGCTCCCAAACTGACTGAACACAGTGAGAGCAGCGCGATTTGAGTGAGGGACGGCGAATTTGGCCGCGCCACACATTTCTCCGACCGAAAAGGCTGAATGAAATGGCTGCCGGCTCCCAAACTGACTGAAGACAGTGAGAGCAGCGAGATTGGAGGAGAGGGACGGCGAAATGGGCCGCGCCACACATTTCTGAGATCTGGCTCCCAAACTGACTGAACACAGTGAGAGCAGCGCGATTTGAGTGAGGGACGGCGAATTTGGCCGCGCCACACATTTCTCCGACCGAAAAGGCTGAAATGGCTGCCGGCTCCCAAACTGACTGAAGACAGTGAGAGCAGCGAGATTGGAGGAGAGGGACGGCGAAATGGGCCGCGCCACACATTTCTGAGATCTGGCTCCCAAACTGACTGAACACAGTGAGAGCAGCGCGATTTGAGTGAGGGACGGCGAATTTGGCCGCGCCACACATTTCTCCGACCGAAAAGGCTGAATGAAATGGCTGCCGGCTCCCAAACTGACTGAAGACAGTGAGAGCAGCGAGATTGGAGGAGAGGGACGGCGAAATGGGCCGCGCCACACATTTCTGAGATCTGGCTCCCAAACTGACTGAACACAGTGAGAGCAGCGCGATTTGAGTGAGGGACGGCGAATTTGGCCGCGCCACACATTTCTCCGACCGAAAAGGCTGAAATGGCTGCCGGCTCCCAAACTGACTGAAGACAGTGAGAGCAGCGAGATTGGAGGAGAGGGACGGCGAAATGGGCCGCGCCACACATTTCTGAGATCTGGCTCCCAAACTGACTGAACACAGTGAGAGCAGCGCGATTTGAGTGAGGGACGGCGAATTTGGCCGCGCCACACATTTCTCCGACCGAAAAGGCTGAATGAAATGGCTGCCGGCTCCCAAACTGACTGAAGACAGTGAGAGCAGCGAGATTGGAGGAGAGGGACGGCGAAATGGGCCGCGCCACACATTTCTGAGATCTGGCTCCCAAACTGACTGAACACAGTGAGAGCAGCGCGATTTGAGTGAGGGACGGCGAATTTGGCCGCGCCACACATTTCTCCGACCGAAAAGGCTGAAATGGCTGCCGGCTCCCAAACTGACTGAAGACAGTGAGAGCAGCGAGATTGGAGGAGAGGGACGGCGAAATGGGCCGCGCCACACATTTCTGAGATCTGGCTCCCAAACTGACTGAACACAGTGAGAGCAGCGCGATTTGAGTGAGGGACGGCGAATTTGGCCGCGCCACACATTTCTCCGACCGAAAAGGCTGAAATGGCTGCCGGCTCCCAAACTGACTGAAGACAGTGAGAGCAGCGAGATTGGAGGAGAGGGACGGCGAAATGGGCCGCGCCACACATTTCTGAGATCTGGCTCCCAAACTGACTGAACACAGTGAGAGCAGCGCGATTTGAGTGAGGGACGGCGAATTTGGCCGCGCCACACATTTCTCCGACCGAAAAGGCTGAAATGGCTGCCGGCTCCCAAACTGACTGAAGACAGTGAGAGCAGCGAGATTGGAGGAGAGGGACGGCGAAATGGGCCGCGCCACACATTTCTGAGATCTGGCTCCCAAACTGACTGAACACAGTGAGAGCAGCGCGATTTGAGTGAGGGACGGCGAATTTGGCCGCGCCACACATTTCTCCGACCGAAAAGGCTGAAATGGCTGCCGGCTCCCAAACTGACTGAAGACAGTGAGAGCAGCGAGATTGGAGGAGAGGGACGGCGAAATGGGCCGCGCCACACATTTCTGAGATCTGGCTCCCAAACTGACTGAACACAGTGAGAGCAGCGCGATTTGAGTGAGGGACGGCGAATTTGGCCGCGCCACACATTTCTCCGACCGAAAAGGCTGAATGAATGGCTGCCGGCTCCCAAACTGACTGAAGACAGTGAGAGCAGCGAGATTGGAGGAGAGGGACGGCGAAATGGGCCGCGCCACACATTTCTGAGATCTGGCTCCCAAACTGACTGAACACAGTGAGAGCAGCGCGATTTGAGTGAGGGACGGCGAATTTGGCCGCGCCACACATTTCTCCGACCGAAAAGGCTGAAATGGCTGCCGGCTCCCAAACTGACTGAAGACAGTGAGAGCAGCGAGATTGGAGGAGAGGGACGGCGAAATGGGCCGCGCCACACATTTCTGAGATCTGGCTCCCAAACTGACTGAACACAGTGAGAGCAGCGCGATTTGAGTGAGGGACGGCGAATTTGGCCGCGCCACACATTTCTCCGACCGAAAAGGCTGAAATGGCTGCCGGCTCCCAAACTGACTGAAGACAGTGAGAGCAGCGAGATTGGAGGAGAGGGACGGCGAAATGGGCCGCGCCACACATTTCTGAGATCTGGCTCCCAAACTGACTGAACACAGTGAGAGCAGCGCGATTTGAGTGAGGGACGGCGAATTTGGCCGCGCCACACATTTCTCCGACCGAAAAGGCTGAAATGGCTGCCGGCTCCCAAACTGACTGAAGACAGTGAGAGCAGCGAGATTGGAGGAGAGGGACGGCGAAATGGGCCGCGCCACACATTTCTGAGATCTGGCTCCCAAACTGACTGAACACAGTGAGAGCAGCGCGATTTGAGTGAGGGACGGCGAATTTGGCCGCGCCACACATTTCTCCGACCGAAAAGGCTGAAATGGCTGCCGGCTCCCAAACTGACTGAAGACAGTGAGAGCAGCGAGATTGGAGGAGAGGGACGGCGAAATGGGCCGCGCCACACATTTCTGAGATCTGGCTCCCAAACTGACTGAACACAGTGAGAGCAGCGCGATTTGAGTGAGGGACGGCGAATTTGGCCGCGCCACACATTTCTCCGACCGAAAAGGCTGAAATGGCTGCCGGCTCCCAAACTGACTGAAGACAGTGAGAGCAGCGAGATTGGAGGAGAGGGACGGCGAAATGGGCCGCGCCACACATTTCTGAGATCTGGCTCCCAAACTGACTGAACACAGTGAGAGCAGCGCGATTTGAGTGAGGGACGGCGAATTTGGCCGCGCCACACATTTCTCCGACCGAAAAGGCTGAAATGGCTGCCGGCTCCCAAACTGACTGAAGACAGTGAGAGCAGCGAGATTGGAGGAGAGGGACGGCGAAATGGGCCGCGCCACACATTTCTGAGATCTGGCTCCCAAACTGACTGAACACAGTGAGAGCAGCGCGATTTGAGTGAGGGACGGCGAATTTGGCCGCGCCACACATTTCTCCGACCGAAAAGGCTGAAATGGCTGCCGGCTCCCAAACTGACTGAAGACAGTGAGAGCAGCGAGATTGGAGGAGAGGGACGGCGAAATGGGCCGCGCCACACATTTCTGAGATCTGGCTCCCAAACTGACTGAACACAGTGAGAGCAGCGCGATTTGAGTGAGGGACGGCGAATTTGGCCGCGCCACACATTTCTCCGACCGAAAAGGCTGAATGAAATGGCTGCCGGCTCCCAAACTGACTGAAGACAGTGAGAGCAGCGAGATTGGAGGAGAGGGACGGCGAAATGGGCCGCGCCACACATTTCTGAGATCTGGCTCCCAAACTGACTGAACACAGTGAGAGCAGCGCGATTTGAGTGAGGGACGGCGAATTTGGCCGCGCCACACATTTCTCCGACCGAAAAGGCTGAAATGGCTGCCGGCTCCCAAACTGACTGAAGACAGTGAGAGCAGCGAGATTGGAGGAGAGGGACGGCGAAATGGGCCGCGCCACACATTTCTGAGATCTGGCTCCCAAACTGACTGAACACAGTGAGAGCAGCGCGATTTGAGTGAGGGACGGCGAATTTGGCCGCGCCACACATTTCTCCGACCGAAAAGGCTGAAATGGCTGCCGGCTCCCAAACTGACTGAAGACAGTGAGAGCAGCGAGATTGGAGGAGAGGGACGGCGAAATGGGCCGCGCCACACATTTCTGAGATCTGGCTCCCAAACTGACTGAACACAGTGAGAGCAGCGCGATTTGAGTGAGGGACGGCGAATTTGGCCGCGCCACACATTTCTCCGACCGAAAAGGCTGAAATGGCTGCCGGCTCCCAAACTGACTGAAGACAGTGAGAGCAGCGAGATTGGAGGAGAGGGACGGCGAAATGGGCCGCGCCACACATTTCTGAGATCTGGCTCCCAAACTGACTGAACACAGTGAGAGCAGCGCGATTTGAGTGAGGGACGGCGAATTTGGCCGCGCCACACATTTCTCCGACCGAAAAGGCTGAAATGGCTGCCGGCTCCCAAACTGACTGAAGACAGTGAGAGCAGCGAGATTGGAGGAGAGGGACGGCGAAATGGGCCGCGCCACACATTTCTGAGATCTGGCTCCCAAACTGACTGAACACAGTGAGAGCAGCGCGATTTGAGTGAGGGACGGCGAATTTGGCCGCGCCACACATTTCTCCGACCGAAAAGGCTGAAATGGCTGCCGGCTCCCAAACTGACTGAAGACAGTGAGAGCAGCGAGATTGGAGGAGAGGGACGGCGAAATGGGCCGCGCCACACATTTCTGAGATCTGGCTCCCAAACTGACTGAACACAGTGAGAGCAGCGCGATTTGAGTGAGGGACGGCGAATTTGGCCGCGCCACACATTTCTCCGACCGAAAAGGCTGAAATGGCTGCCGGCTCCCAAACTGACTGAAGACAGTGAGAGCAGCGAGATTGGAGGAGAGGGACGGCGAAATGGGCCGCGCCACACATTTCTGAGATCTGGCTCCCAAACTGACTGAACACAGTGAGAGCAGCGCGATTTGAGTGAGGGACGGCGAATTTGGCCGCGCCACACATTTCTCCGACCGAAAAGGCTGAAATGGCTGCCGGCTCCCAAACTGACTGAAGACAGTGAGAGCAGCGAGATTGGAGGAGAGGGACGGCGAAATGGGCCGCGCCACACATTTCTGAGATCTGGCTCCCAAACTGACTGAACACAGTGAGAGCAGCGCGATTTGAGTGAGGGACGGCGAATTTGGCCGCGCCACACATTTCTCCGACCGAAAAGGCTGAAATGGCTGCCGGCTCCCAAACTGACTGAAGACAGTGAGAGCAGCGAGATTGGAGGAGAGGGACGGCGAAATGGGCCGCGCCACACATTTCTGAGATCTGGCTCCCAAACTGACTGAACACAGTGAGAGCAGCGCGATTTGAGTGAGGGACGGCGAATTTGGCCGCGCCACACATTTCTCCGACCGAAAAGGCTGAAATGGCTGCCGGCTCCCAAACTGACTGAAGACAGTGAGAGCAGCGAGATTGGAGGAGAGGGACGGCGAAATGGGCCGCGCCACACATTTCTGAGATCTGGCTCCCAAACTGACTGAACACAGTGAGAGCAGCGCGATTTGAGTGAGGGACGGCGAATTTGGCCGCGCCACACATTTCTCCGACCGAAAAGGCTGAATGAAATGGCTGCCGGCTCCCAAACTGACTGAAGACAGTGAGAGCAGCGAGATTGGAGGAGAGGGACGGCGAAATGGGCCGCGCCACACATTTCTGAGATCTGGCTCCCAAACTGACTGAACACAGTGAGAGCAGCGCGATTTGAGTGAGGGACGGCGAATTTGGCCGCGCCACACATTTCTCCGACCGAAAAGGCTGAAATGGCTGCCGGCTCCCAAACTGACTGAAGACAGTGAGAGCAGCGAGATTGGAGGAGAGGGACGGCGAAATGGGCCGCGCCACACATTTCTGAGATCTGGCTCCCAAACTGACTGAACACAGTGAGAGCAGCGCGATTTGAGTGAGGGACGGCGAATTTGGCCGCGCCACACATTTCTCCGACCGAAAAGGCTGAAATGGCTGCCGGCTCCCAAACTGACTGAAGACAGTGAGAGCAGCGAGATTGGAGGAGAGGGACGGCGAAATGGGCCGCGCCACACATTTCTGAGATCTGGCTCCCAAACTGACTGAACACAGTGAGAGCAGCGCGATTTGAGTGAGGGACGGCGAATTTGGCCGCGCCACACATTTCTCCGACCGAAAAGGCTGAAATGGCTGCCGGCTCCCAAACTGACTGAAGACAGTGAGAGCAGCGAGATTGGAGGAGAGGGACGGCGAAATGGGCCGCGCCACACATTTCTGAGATCTGGCTCCCAAACTGACTGAACACAGTGAGAGCAGCGCGATTTGAGTGAGGGACGGCGAATTTGGCCGCGCCACACATTTCTCCGACCGAAAAGGCTGAAATGGCTGCCGGCTCCCAAACTGACTGAAGACAGTGAGAGCAGCGAGATTGGAGGAGAGGGACGGCGAAATGGGCCGCGCCACACATTTCTGAGATCTGGCTCCCAAACTGACTGAACACAGTGAGAGCAGCGCGATTTGAGTGAGGGACGGCGAATTTGGCCGCGCCACACATTTCTCCGACCGAAAAGGCTGAAATGGCTGCCGGCTCCCAAACTGACTGAAGACAGTGAGAGCAGCGAGATTGGAGGAGAGGGACGGCGAAATGGGCCGCGCCACACATTTCTGAGATCTGGCTCCCAAACTGACTGAACACAGTGAGAGCAGCGCGATTTGAGTGAGGGACGGCGAATTTGGCCGCGCCACACATTTCTCCGACCGAAAAGGCTGAAATGGCTGCCGGCTCCCAAACTGACTGAAGACAGTGAGAGCAGCGAGATTGGAGGAGAGGGACGGCGAAATGGGCCGCGCCACACATTTCTGAGATCTGGCTCCCAAACTGACTGAACACAGTGAGAGCAGCGCGATTTGAGTGAGGGACGGCGAATTTGGCCGCGCCACACATTTCTCCGACCGAAAAGGCTGAAATGGCTGCCGGCTCCCAAACTGACTGAAGACAGTGAGAGCAGCGAGATTGGAGGAGAGGGACGGCGAAATGGGCCGCGCCACACATTTCTGAGATCTGGCTCCCAAACTGACTGAACACAGTGAGAGCAGCGCGATTTGAGTGAGGGACGGCGAATTTGGCCGCGCCACACATTTCTCCGACCGAAAAGGCTGAAATGGCTGCCGGCTCCCAAACTGACTGAAGACAGTGAGAGCAGCGAGATTGGAGGAGAGGGACGGCGAAATGGGCCGCGCCACACATTTCTGAGATCTGGCTCCCAAACTGACTGAACACAGTGAGAGCAGCGCGATTTGAGTGAGGGACGGCGAATTTGGCCGCGCCACACATTTCTCCGACCGAAAAGGCTGAAATGGCTGCCGGCTCCCAAACTGACTGAAGACAGTGAGAGCAGCGAGATTGGAGGAGAGGGACGGCGAAATGGGCCGCGCCACACATTTCTGAGATCTGGCTCCCAAACTGACTGAACACAGTGAGAGCAGCGCGATTTGAGTG
>NW_027282972.1:20000-43998 GCF_046629955.1 Centroberyx affinis | reverse complement strand
TACTCAGTTTACTGCTCATTCCTCTGGAGGTGTCGTGAGCTCGTTTCAATTCAACAGCAGTGACCGCAGCAGCGTACCTGCTCTCCTGCTCCCCCCGAACTTCTTCTAACATCCGAGCCAGGGATTCACCAATGTGTTCTTAAGATAGACCATAAGAAATGACATAAGAAGACAATTTAGGAAGTTCTTAAGAAGGCTCTTAAGTGCAATTCATCAATATTTTCTTAGTTACAGTCTCATTTCTTACGAATATCTTTAATTTTCCTACTTAAGAACTTCTCAAAATAGGGCCTGAATTAAATATGGTTAATAATCTTTAGGCTTACTATCATTGAGGCTAGGAGACAAGGCTATGAGGCAACCCAAAGTGCTTCCATCTACAAAACAATTGGGGAAAAACCTATTTAGGGCAACTACAACTGATGAAGTATATGAAAAGATTTAAACATTGGTTGCTGTTGGTAACTGTAAAATTTGCAACATTTTCAACAGACATGAGACAGAGGCCTACCTGGCCCTACACCAAATAAAGCTTTACAATACATTTTAATCTTAATGTTAGGTGTAGGGGAACCTATGAAGACTTTGAACTATAACCTACTTGTCTAAAATGTGTTTAAATATATGATATTAGAGGCTTACCTTTTCACTGTAGGAGTTTTAAGGCAGGTGAAGGGCTGTTTTAAAGTTAAGAAAAAAATCAAGAACAAATTTGAGAACTTATAAGAACTGTTTTTGAGAATAGCAATTTTTCCTATTTTTTTTTTCTTCTTAAGTTAAGAAAAAAAATGGCACTTGAGAAGATTTTTTTTCTTAAGAGGTTTTGTGAATCCGGCCCCAGGTCCTTATTTATAAAAATACACTTGGATTTAATCTTGAACGAGCAAGTTGTGTCTTACACGTGATTTATAAAAATATGAGACTGAATAAAGCTGTGTGTGCTTGTTCAAAGTTTCATATTTCTGTGTCTTACGCACCTGGAACATATAAATCACAAATGAGCTTAAATTTGAACGCTTGTGAACGTGCTTTGTAATCAGTTCGCCTCCTGAACGCGGCACAACTGTTACTGTCCTATAAATCAAGTGCTGCGTTTCCTAACAGACTGCATAGGGCATCTGATCCTGTTTTTACACCTTGGGGTTGGTTGTGAATTTCACATCCCTCACGCCTCAATTAACACGTTTCTGCACACCACCAATAACATTAAGCCACCTCTTAACATTAAGTTGTGTAGACTTAAAATTTAATTATAAGCTTATCAGCTTTTTCGACATTAAATTCATTTTGAAGAATGATATCAACATCACTCCATATGAAGTAAAGCCAGTGGTGGAAAGTAACTAAGTACATTTACTCAAGTACTGTACTTAGGTACAATTTTTAGGTACTTGTACTTTACTTGAGTATTTCCATTTTATGCTACTTTGTACTACATTTTAGAGGGAAATATTGTACTTTTTACTCCATTACATTTATTTCACAGCTATAGTTACTACTTACTTTTCAGATCAATATTTTATATTTAAAACATTTGATCATCTTTATAAAATAACTATAAAATAGCATTGTTATAGATTAGACTGTACATGTATGTCAATAAATCAGTATTAATATTCCAATAGTTTATGAAAAATATAACTCTCTAAATGGGGACAGTTTGCATAATGAGTACATCTACTTTGATACTCTAAGTACATTTTGCTGCCAATACTTATGTACTTTTACTTAAGTAAGATTTTGAATGGAGTATCTTTACATAGTTGTATTGCTACTTTTACTAAAGTAAAAGATCTCAGGTTCACAGGGTTTACTTCTGCATAACCAGCAGGTAACGCCGAGATGACAAATATAAACCTGACAGAGAGTTAGGACCGTTTCCACGTCAGGTTGAGCTTTTATAAATAAATCCTTTGTTGTGATTTTCTGCATCAGCCACCAGAGAAGATCAGATATGATCACAAGACCTTTAAATGAAGCCCCAGGTGTCTAGATAAGCGTTCACCCCCGATCAATAGCAGACATCAGATCCCGTGCACTGGGTAAACATACAGATCAGAATGGGGTCACCATCAGTCACTGACCTGGTTCTGCTGGTCTTTCAGAACCACTAGGCTTCATGGATGCAGCTGGGCGTGTTCTCCTGTCACAAATACTACATTTAAATGTAGTTTTTAAGGCGTTTCTGCTTCAGTAGACAGAACAGCAGAGGAGTGTGACAGAAAAGATGAGAAAGAGAGGAGGTGACATGGGACAAAGGCCATAAGAAAGTGCAGTTTGCAACCGGAAAAGCTTCGTTCTCAAGACAAAAAAGCAAATGACAAAGCAGTTATTATTCCTTTATTTAGCACGGTTATAATCCTATATTATCTTTTCACTAGATGTTTCTGCTGGATGTCTGCTCTAATTAGCTAGCTTATTCCTCTCTATTTTGAAAATGTAACTTATTTGGGTCAATTACATGCCACTGTAAGCTGTGCCAGAGACTGCTGATGTTGTTACAGTTCCTACTGGTCGCTGATGGAGGTCGATAGAAGTCAGATTACATAATGCACCTTTACGTCATCTGGTCATCACTGAGCAAAACATCAATGCTTTTAACTGTTACAAATATTAACAATATTTAATGGAGACAGTGTGGCGTCTTCTACATTAGACTTGGTTTGTCTAACCTAATAACATCCAGAAACAAGCAATCATGTCATGGGTTTCTGAAGACCATGAAATTAGCCATTTTCTAATAATGTTTGACAATATCCCATATAAAGCAAAACAAATGATCTTCGAATGAAGCAAAACGACAATGAAGTGAACATCAGTTTATTTTAGTCTTATCTGAAAAACAGGCACATAAGCTGTGGAGAGCGGATGGAGAGGACGACCCACTGCAGACAGACAGCTGGGTGAGGGGGCTGCTCATGGGTATTATCTTTAAATCCACATCAAAAAGTGACAGAGATACAAACACATACAGATAACGTTACATTTTGTCCACACACACACACACACACACACACACACACATACTGTAATACACAGACAAAGAAAGATCACAGGAAGCAAAAGGCTGCATACCAATGCTTTTCTAACACCTTCCTTTCCTAAAACTCTTTTTTAAAAGCTGATGAGGCAGGGAGAGGAGGCCCTTAAAGGGATATGGTGACTTTATTTTTTTTTTTTTTTTTTAGCCTGCCATTTTTTTCCTCATCACCAAGCTTTGTTCACACTGCAGGAAAAACTTTTTCTGCCTTTGGCTAACCCTAACCCTTGGAACTAATTGGCAAATGTAGATACCTTTTTCTCATAATATGACAAGTGCCTGATGAAGGAAAACAACGTTCCGAATTCCAAAATGTCAAACTACACCTTTAACAGAACTGTGACAGCCTAGGCCTCACATCAACATCTTACATGTGTCGTATAACTTGGCTTGATGTGCATCTAAACAACAAACAGCTGTAGCCCATACTGTGTGGCAGAGGCCGGATCAACCTCAATCAATCATTCTGTCAGCTTATACAACTCACTTCACCCGTGAACACAATCCATCAGCACAATCCATCATCGGTATCATCGCTACCACTTTCCCCCTCCGCCTTCAGAGTCCTGCGTGCTTGGCTGCATTTAAAATATATGTTCTCCATTTTTTTTTTATTGTTGACATCTCATTCCAAAAACTCCCTGTTTACTAATGTCCATCGGGAAGATGCAGTGTAAAATCTCCAGAGTTCTGTCCTTGTATTGCTTTGTCTCTCAGTGTGATCGTCCTCAGGTGGAGGGCGTTGTGGGGAAGAAGTAGGGACTCCAGTATAGAGCCTTGGGGGACGCCGCACCGAGAGGAGAGGGATACTGGGCAGGTGTACATGCCGTCTCGGTATCCGGATGCTCATTTCTCACGAGTGCCACACGAAAGCAGCACTGATAAATGAGAAAACGGGGCTCGGAGTAGGGAATCAAACCCACGGTGGTCCAGCCTCTTTCAGATCTCTTACAGTACGATTACACAGAAATCCAGTTTGTGGTCCAGTTCCTCCTGCATTTGTGCAGCTAGATCTAGTTTTGACTACATGCTTGGGATTTAATGTGATGTGTGAAGATGCGGGCGGTATATTAAGCAGCCTCAATGGAAACTGAGGCAGAACAGGTAATGCTGGAGGGCTCACAATGTCCAAACCAGAAGTCCATACATACACAACTTCACATACACAACTGCAGAAAGTACAACATATTCGTATATCAAGTATAGGAGTGTATAAGCAGACGGTTAAGATCAAAAGAGACCATAACAGGGTTATTCATGAAACTTCTCCACATAGACTTAAATTCCTTTTACTGTTAAAATAATACTAAGCAGAACATCGCTATGCATGGTTTATAGCATGCTAAGTGGCATTTGACAGTAATAAGTTCTCAGTTTTGATTCACAATTATTATCCCAATTGTATCATTATATTTAGCGATAATAAAACAGTTTTAAGAATAACCCTAATTCAAAGGTAGTACGCAGGCTACTAGTGTACTCTTGCTTTTTTGACTGATAGTGCAGTTTCCCCGTCGGGAGCGTGAAAAAAAACACAACATTAACAGCTTCTTTTTAACCAACTCTTCCCTTCCATAAGCCTTCACCGACACGTGGTCAACATGACATTGCTGTTTATCTCTCATTGGCGTGAGAGTTTGCAGGTGAAAGGTTCTTCATAAAGGAAATGGGAGCAACACAACACTGCCAATCCTCAAAACGAAGAGGGTCCTCAGCCGCATCTTAGCCATGATCCACAGGAACCGTATATACACACACACCGACCGTAACGTTCACAGTCGCTCTGTCCATGGAGTTAGCGAATGGAGTGCGGTTGCGGCAGCTAGCGCGACAGCCCGTGATAACAGTTTCATCGTTTTCTCTATTAGACAGTTTGGGTCAGGGCAGGAAAGAAAAAAATCCTCCGTCAAAACCTTTTTTGTTTGTTTCCTCAAACTCCTTTGACCAGCACCGGGGTCTGGCTGGCGCTGGCCTTCTGGGAGCAACTGTCCGTGTTTTTGGCGTTGTCGGCGCGCGGGCGGCGCAGGTTGAGGAAGCTGAAGCGTCCCTCCAGGCTGAGGCTCTTCTTGGTGCTGGATGCCGAACTGTTGTTGTTGTTGTTGGGAGCGTTGTCCAAATCCCCCTCGGCGCCCTCCGCCCGGTCACCTGCACCACAGGAGAAGGGAGTTTTTTTTTAATGAGTAAAGACGATATAAAAACACATTTAAGTCTCAGCTCTGATGGGCCGAGACATTTGAATTCATCGTAAATCAGGATTCCTACACATTTTCAATTAAAAAATTCCATACTTTTTCCAGACCTGGATTTGTTTTGAAGATTTTGTCTGGTGTTCAATATGATTTACGCAGATAGACATCTTGCCCCTGCTAACTAGGTCATATCACTGTATAGATGAAGATTGTTCTTCACAGCGACAAATATCAGAATATGTGAGATGATTGGCAGGGTTCCTACACGGTTTCCATTTTAAAATTCCATATTTTTCCCAGACCCTATGTTCTTGACTGGATTTGATTTTGGTGGGTATTTGATATAATGCATGCTGACAGCGGCTGGGTAATAAGAGCGTCCCTCTATCTGAACATTATTCTTCACATCAACAAAAACTGTGGACTCAAAGTGGCTCTACAACAACATAAAAGCTACAATTATGTGTGTATCGGACCTGAACCACAACATTTTCCATATTTTTCCAGACATTTTTTCAAATTCCAAAACTATTCAAGACCTGGAGATGATCAAATTCATTTTTAATACTTTTCCAGACCTGCGTAGGAACCCTGGTAAAATAACGCAGCAAGTATTTGATGGACTGACGTGGAGGAGGGGGCAACGTTCAAACAAAAAGCTCAAAGTTTTCACAGTGTGATATTATGGCATGTAAAAAGTCATTAAAACAGCTTTGGAAACTGTTTTGAACTGATATCAGAAAGATATTTAGGTCCCAATTACACAAAACGATGCAGGCAGCAGCTCTGGACGACTATAAACTTCATCTCAACTTTCATTTTGTCTATCAACATCTACTCAACATCAAAATATTTGCTGGTTGCTTATTTAAATATTAATGCAGTAACCAAAAATCACTGCTCATACTGCTATTTACCGTATTTCCTCTAATATTGGCCCGGGCCTTTATTTACCTCAACTGCAAAGGGGACCAGGCCTTTATTTCTAATTCCCTCTGTTTGATGAGTATATTTGCTCATATTTTAATATGAAGCCTCCTTGTTTTCTGATCTGCTTCTGTTGGGGTTCGCTAGGTAGCCGTTTTTTTGTTACTGCAATGCATTACGATAATTACAGTAATTGACGGCGGCACGCTCCAGAGACTTCCGCCAGGGGTTTATAGGTGTCCACCGTTGTTTTTAGCTGCGACCAGCAGCTCTAGAGCTCGCTCTGTCGGTCGGTCGGTTGGTTGGTTGGTTGGTCCACAAAAATCTCCCCACCCTCTGGCGGCCTATAGCCACACTATGTGTGTACGTGGTCGCAGCTATTGTGAATTCACGCTTGTTTCCTTTGTTTTTTTCCCCGGCCTGTATTTGGGGCCGGCCTTTATTTGTTCGTGTCGACCACAGCCCCGGCCATTATCGGAGACCCGGCTTTTAATTGACTACCGGCCACTATTAGAGGAAATACGGTATGTGAGTGTTAGCAACCATAATGTTTAGAGCTAGTTAGTGATCTCTCTTTTCTTTTAAATGTATGTAATCCCTCTTTTTTTTTTTTTTAAATGTACACTACTTTTAATCTTTTCAACACATTGTTTATAGGAAAACAATCCACAAAAATTGAAATAATGGAGGTTATTTTCTTCACACCGCCGGGGGAAACAAATTTTCTCACAACACCGCCTCTCATCAGGTGTTATTGCAATCACACACACACACACTGTCAGAACACGCAGTAGGAAGGTGAGATCTGGCGTGCATGCGCCTGAGAAACACAAAAACTAAAATCAGTTCCCATTCATGTAGATTAATAGGTGCACCAGATGCATGTGGACACACTAGCCCCCACCACCCCCCCACCATCCTCCACCTAGGAAGTTATTCATCAAGACTGACTGAAGTGGAGTAGCCTATTTCCAGAACGTTCCTCCCTCCAGAAACCCTGAGCAGTGTGTGTTCAGAGTGTGTTCAGAGTGTGTTCAGAGTGTGTTCAGAGTGTGTTCAGAGTGTGTTCAGAGTGTGTTCAGAGTGTGTTGTGTCTCGGCGGCGGCTCTCGGCTCGCTGTCACTTTGACTAATCGTCTTCCTGTGCGGCGCAGGTGCGAGGCGGCAGGTAGCGAGGCGGCAGGTAGCGCGGCGGCGGCGGCGGCGGCGTGCGTCTCGGCCCAGAATAGATTCTCAAACACCATCCATCTCACTTCCCCCGTGTGTTTTTTTTGTTTTTGTTTTTTTTCTCCTTGTGTGACAAAAAAGCACATGCACGCCCACCAGTGTACCCTTATCCGGTCGATGGTGCACGGCTCTCACGTGCACGCCAACACACTCAGCTGCCCCGTATCATGTGTCCACATCCAGGTGTGTTATGCAAAAATCACACACGGGAAATACATTCACACACCATCCGTCTCACTTCTGCTTTTCCTTTAAGTTTCTTTTTATTGCATCTTTCGATTTTTTTTGTCTTCTTTTGTTGTGTATGTGTGTTTTTCATTATGCTGCATACAACACCCCAATTTATACATACATGACTGAGCTATGTATCTACTTACCTAGGTATATGTGTATGTATTTATGTTGTATCTAACTATGTATGCATCTTTTTGTAACTGGATAGAAAAAAAATGCACCAGGTGGAAATACACTCCCGATGCATTGAAGATCTGATCACCCAAACTGCCTAAGGACATGGTCAGAGACGCATTTGGCCACGTTAACAACAAAATATAAATGCACATTTTTGACAAGAATGCAATTTTTGACAAGGATGCAGTAACATCCTTGGAGGTGTAAATGTAATCCAGCTAAATGTAATCCAGCTAAATCAGATCAAGATGCGATTCGAATAGGAAGACGGATGGTCATGCCAGATGTCAAGGGAGGGTTATGTATCCATCTAGGCATGGGACGAAATGAAAATTTCATGTCACGATTATCCTGGCCAAAATATTGCAATTCACGATATTATCCCGATAATCATCAAAATATACTTAAAACTCTTAAAATGGCACTAAAACATACTGGAATCACTTTACCTTACATTGTGTTAAGAAACAAATATTTTTATTGCATCATAGGACACATCTTTTTTTTGTGAACATCCTTTTTAGTGAAAAGGACCGATTCAGACTCTCATCAACACCCAGCAGGTAATCACAATGAGAGAAAAAAATGGGTTGATAAAAAGAATCTACCTATCAACCTGATATCCAAGCATTCACATGGTTCAATTAGTTATGTGTTATAAATGCACAGTAAATGAATAATTTGTTTTGAGGATATTCACGCTCATGTGTGGATATTCACGATTATCCCGATAATGGAAATTCACCAAGATAAAATTATCTTGAGTGTTTTTATCGCGATAAAAGATAAAATCTTATATCCTCCCGTCCCTATATCCATCTATCTAATGTCTCCATGTCTCCATGTCTCCTTCTGTCCCTGCAAGTACAGACATCTCTCAACTTTTATTTTGGTGTTTTCAGGTCGTCTATTCAACGTCTATTCAACGTCAAAATGTTTGCTGGAAGGTTTCCATCTCTCTGTCAACCTGTCCCAGTTCGAGTCAAGACCAGGTCTACAGGGGCATTAGAGTTGTCACGGTGGTGCCATTTTGACACCGGTGTCGTTTCCCTCCTCAACACCGGCCATACCGGTTATACCGCCTGTCGCCACTAGAGGGTCTGAGCGCTATCAAAGTCAGCGTCACTACAATGAAAGTGAAACTTAAATTTCCTCTCCAAACTCACGTTAACGGCATTTGTAAACGGTAGCACTTTTTATCAGCAATTTATAACACTGCTCAACACTCAGGGAGTTAATGTGAGTGCAGTGCAGATTCTGGCATATTACCCTTCTTTAGGGTCCCATTGGATTGTACTGGACACATTGCTGTCACTAGGTAAGGACAAATAATTCATCCTATTCATCCTAATCTGTCATATTAGTGATCAGATTTAGTGATCAGTATGTTGTTAGTATGTCCATTTATCATTTTGTAGCCTAACTTGAACGTGGAAGCTCTGAATATGTGCTTTTATTTTATAAAATACAAAATAACGGTATTCCCGGTGTGGGGCTAATGCCACCGGTGTGGACTGCATGCCACCAGTAACTCCGCCCACCGCGACAACCCTAAGGGGCATGAGACCAAGTCAAGACCAAGACCAGAGCAAATTGAGTCTTATTCAAGTCCGACAGTGTTCATGTGTTTCCAAAAAACAACGCTTTAGAAATGTCTTCAGGATGAATAGAGATGTAGATTTATCTGCAGGAACTCTGTCCTAAACCCGTCAGCGTCCAACTGATCAATGTGTAGGATTTTTGGGGGCCGCTACATACCATACACAGGTGTGATCATTTGAATTGTTTGTGGCGCTGAGGAGAAAATAAACAAAGGTGGACCAGGTGGAAAAAAACACATAAATGAAACATTTTAGATAAGCAGGAAAAAAAGTGTCAAAAGAGACTAGAGCTGCAACGATTAATTGATTAATCGATTAGTTGTGAACTATTAAATTAATCGCCAACTATTTTGATAATCGATTAATCGGTTTGAGTAATTTTTTAAGAAAAATAAGTCAAAATTTTCTAATTCCAGCTTCTTAAATGTGAATATTTTCTGGTTTCTTTACTCCTCTATGACAGTAAACTGAATATCTTTGGGTTGTGGACAAAACAAGACATTTGAGGACGTCATCTTGGGCTTTGGGAAACACTGATCCACATTTTTCACCATTTTCTGACATTTTATAGACCAAACAACTAATCGATTAATCAAGAAAATAATCGACAATGAAAACAATCGTTAGTTGCAGCCCTAAAAGAGACTTTGCAGCCCTAAAAGACACTGAAACATGCACCCAGCAGCACCCACCTCTCTCCAGGTCGCACTCGGGCGACGACGCCCCGCTGCACTCGCTGCGCGGGCCGAGCACCGGAGAGATGAGGCCGAAGTCGGACAGCGACACGGTGCTGGGCAGGTCCAGACTGCAGGGCCGCGACGACGGAGCGGGGGAGCAGGAGGAGGAGGAGGAGGAGGAGGAGGAAGAGGCGGAGGAGGGAGTGGGTGACGGTGAGGAGGAAGTGGAGGAGGAGGAGGAGGAAGGGGAGGGGGAGGAGGAGCTGGCGAAGGCGCAGGCCGACAGGACGTCCTGCGGGCTGCTGGGGGCGGAGCCGAGGCTGCAGGTGGAGCGAGTCTCCGAGTCTTCCTCCGACATCACACTGCTGCCACACGCCTCGTCCTCAAAACACACCGATGTCACTGCGGGGGGGGGGGGGATGGAAGGATAGAGAGAGAAAGGAGGGAGAGAGTAGAGGAGGGAGGGAGCAAGGTGAAGAGGGAGAGAGGAAGGAACAGAGGAAGGGAAGTAATGATGGATTGATGATGGGATTATGAAAGGGACAGAGGAAGGGAGGGAGGGATGGAGAGGGAGAAAGGAGAGGAGGGAGGATGGAGGGAAGAAGGGAAGGAGAGGGATGAAGGGATGGAGAGGGAGGTGGAGAGGAAAAGAATGGAAGGGAGGTGGAGAGGAGAGAGGAAACAAGGAGAGGAGGGAAAGAGACGGAGGGAGGCAAGAGGGATAGAGAAGGATAGGAAAGAGGATGGAGGGAAGGATGGCCAGAGGGAGAACGGGAGAAAGAGGGAGGGATGAGAAGTGGAAGGATAGGAGAAGGATAAAGAGAGAAAGGGAAGGAAGGATGGAGAGGGATGAGAGGTGGAGAAGAAAGGCGGAGGGAGGAATAGAGAGAGAGAAAGGAGAGTAGGAAGGAACGGAACAAAGGGGGGGAAGGAAGGAGAGGAGAGGAAAGGAGGGAGTGACAGAGGGAGAAAGGTGAGGAGGGGGTGATGGAAAGGGACAGAGGAAGGAAGGAAGGAAGGAAGGAGGGACAGAGGAAGGGAGGGAGGGATGGAGAGGGAGAAAGGAGAGGAGGGAGGATGGAGGGAAGAAGGGAAGGAGAGGGAGCAAGGAGGGAGTGAGGGAGGGATGGAGAGGGAGGTGGAGAGGAGAAGAAGGAAGGAAGGAGAGGAGGGAAGAGACGGAGGGAGACGAGGGATAGAGAAGGAGAGAGGAGAGGAAGGAGGATGGGGGGAAGGATGGCCAGAGGGAGAACGGGAGAACGAGGGAGGGATGAGAAGTGGAAGGGGTGGAAGGATAGAGGAGAAGGATAAAGAGAGGGATAAGAGATGGAGAAGAAAGAGAAGGAGGGAGGGATAGAGGAAGGATGGAAGGAAGGAAGGAGGGACAGAGGAAGGGAGGGAGGGATGGAGAAGGAGAGGAGGGAGCAAGGAGGGAGGGAGGGATGGAGAGGGAGGTGGAGAGGAGAAGAAGAAAGGAAGGGAGGTGGAGAGGAGAGAGGAAGCAAGGAGAGGAGGGAAGAGACGGAGGGAGGCAAGAGGGATAGAGAAGGAGAAAGGAGAGGAAGGAGGATGGAGGGGAGGATGGGCAGAGGGAGAAAGGGAGGGGAAAAGGAGCAAGGAAGGAAGGGAGGGAAGGATTGAGAGGTGGAGAGGAGAGAGGAAGCAAGGAGAGGAGGGAAGGATGGAAAGAGGGAGGGAGGGAGGAGACAAGAAGGGATGGAGGGATAGGGAGAAGAAAAAAGGGAAGAGAATGACATTAACGTTTGTTGACAACACACAGCAACTGCAACAGCCTCGACTCAGTGTTAAGACGAGTCAGAGATATAAATAGAGAGCTGAGAGGAGGAGGGAAGAGAGAGAACAAAGAGTGTGTGTGTGCGAGTGTGTGTGCGTGTGTGTGTGCATGTGTGTGTGTGCGTGCGTGTGTGTGTGTGTGTGTGTTGGCGAGTGAAGAGAGAGGCTTTTAAGTAGATAAAAACTCCAGGAAGACGGAGCGGTGATTGAGACCAACTCCTCTCTCTTCCCTCGTCTTTTACGACTTACGGTAAATCAGAACACACACACACACACACACACACACACACACACACACACACACACACACACACTACCACATCTTCTATAAACCTCCAGCCACTGCAGCACATTCCTTGTTAACACGGGTTAACGTACAATGGCAGTCGCCCTGTCTGCTTCGGGTCGGCCACCTCCATGGCTCTCTGCGGTTGCCATGGTGACGCCGCCCTACATATCCCATAATCAAGGCCAAATAGAAGTGGAAGGCAGACTTCCATTTTGCAGACTTGCTTTCCGTCAGGATGCTCTTAACAATTTGTTGTGCCATAATCCAAAATGAGCATCCATACAGACGCTCAATTCAGATGGTGAAGTAATAAGCCACAACATTTTTATATAAATAAAAATCTGTTCCTCGCCATCTGATTGATTGTAATATAATAATGATTCAACCTATATCCAGTTGATGAAAGCTTTCCTCTGGTCTAAACAGCCGGTGTGTGGTAGCTCTTTCCTGGGAAAAATCCTCTGCCGCACAGGAAGATGCACAGACAAAGAGAAGAGCGCCACCTACAGAAATTGCATTGACAGAAAATTGAAGCTCTGTCCACACTATTTGATTGACAGGTGATCTCTGGGCTTATTGTCCCCCACCATAGGTAGGTAGGTTGGTAGGTTGGTAGGTTGGTTGGTTGGTTGGTTGGTTGGTTGGTTGACACTGTAATGTTGACTTTGTGCCACTAGGGGGCGGCACTGACAATGAATGGGGACTCAGTGGTAAAGCAATACAGTTAAAGTTATCATAGTTATTTTCTAACTTCATCTAGGGGGTTTTTCGTTGCTACTGTGCTAATGCTCTTTGGGGATCAAGACTGGGTCTGTATTTATTTTGTTGTTTGTTATTCTGTTATTTCATTCCTATGTTTATGTTCAAGCACTTTGTGACATCTTGATGTTAAAAGGGCTTTATAAAATAAACTTGATTGATGTACGTGATACGCTGCTGTATTTATTGTGTTATTGTAGTTATTGTCCAGTTGTTGGACTGTTGTACTGTTACTGCACTCATCACTGCACTACCACTGTGCCTCAGTGTTGACTACTTATATCATATTACCACTTACCTACTGTGCAATACTATATATCACTTATCATTTATATTATTCATAACACTCACTGGTGGGGGACAACATGTTTACTATTTGCTTGCTTAGAGACTCTAAATAACTTGGTACATCAGGGCGATACGCCTCTAAACCTCGACCTCTTAGTAATGTTGTAATGCTTGTAATGTTTTGCCGTTGCACAAATTTTAGTGTTGCACACTAAAGCAGTGATTCTCAATCTTTTTCATACGCCTAAATTTAGTCCACATTAGGGCCACAGACTCCAATTTGATGAGATTTTTTCTCTTGGACCCAAATCTAAGAACCCAAATGTGTCCAGAATGACTATCTGTATTGTAGGTAGAGAAATAACAGTGAAACTGTGATCAAAACAGTCATTCTTCTACATTATCTAATGCTGTTAACTTCTTGTAAATTAAATAATGCTGTAGTTTAACTTTTAATCAATTTACTGGGGACCCCCTGGAACCCCCTCAAGGACCCCTGGTGGTCCCCAGACCCCACGTTGAGAAGCACTGGACCAGGAGACCGTCAGCTAACAGCCTGAACTGTTAAGTTAATAGACTGAGTCTTCCTGCATGCCAACACGGGCCTTTTAACACGACCAATTCACTGAAGAGAATATTAAATCAGCCAAGTATAAGGGGCACAAGGTGGTGTGTGTGTGTGTGTGTGTGTGTGTGTGTGTGTGTGTGTGTGTTGGTTTTGCTATGTTTGTGAGAACCAGCATTAGTTTTAGACCTTTGAAGTGAGGAGGTTTTTGCAGAGTGAGGTCATTTTGCCGGTTAGTTTAGGATTACGTCTTGGGTTTAGGGTTAAGATTAGAATTAGGATTATGTTTAGGTAAGGATAAGAGTTAAAGTTAGGGTTAGTTTAGGATTAGATTTGAACTAGGAGTAGGTTTAGTGTAGTGGTGAAGGTTAAATTTAGAGTTAGGGATTAGAGTTTGAATGTAGTCAGTAGAAGGTCTTCGTAAGTACAGTAATATAAATGTGCGTGTGTATGTGTGTGTGTGGGTTTGGCCTGCTTCTCAGTATCAGTCCTCTCCTCTGTGTTCAGTTCTCTGTATATGTGAAGGAAAATGCCTGGGAACCAGGTTTAAGCGGACTGTTCTTAATCCGTTCCCATTATCAGCCGCCGGGCTTCATACGCTTCTTCCTGTTTTCTTGAAAGTCCATAAACAAACTTCCCCATAATAAGCTTTCCAAGGATCCAACCAAGGCTTCCATGAAAGAAACAGACAGTGACTCACTGTGTGTGTGTGTGTGTGTGTGTGTGTGTGTGTGTCTCCTCAATCTGAAAATCCTGAAAATGCTAAAGCAGTTCTTATTAAGTGCGTCTCAAAACCACAGAGAGAGACGACTTTACACACCAGTTTAGTGGGAGTGTGTGTGTGTGTGTGTGTTTGTGTGTGTGTGTGTGTGTGTGTGTGTGTGTGTGTACCCAAATCCAATTTCCCCATAGTCTCTTTTCTTTCCCCTTTAAAGAAAAGTCTTATGTGTTTGCAAACGAAATGAGTGACTCACTGTTCCTCCATTAGAGACAAAAAGAGGCTAAATGACACCTGAGCGTTTACTAAATCTCATTAGGGCTAAACTTGACATTTCGACTGTCACCAGGTGAGTGGCTGTTGCTGTGGAGCTCGACTGCACAGCAACCAGGCATGATGGGAAACACGCTTAACCTTTCTTAATTGGCCTTTATCTCAGCCGGAGTGTCGTCTGCAGGTGTAACACTCACAGAGAACAACGATATGTTTTAACATCTTAGTTATTTGTCACAGTCCACCAGAGTGTCTTTTTAATCTGGCTTTTAATTTGGAGTAATGTTATAGTGTTATAGCCTTAGTTTTTAAATTATTCTTTTTAATCTGGCTTTTAATTTGGAGTAATGTTATAGCCTTAGTTTTTAAATGATTCTTTTTAATCTGGCTTTTAATTTGGAGTAATGTTATAGCCTTAGTTTTTAAATTATTCTTTTTAATCTGGTTTTTAATTTGGAGTAATGTTATAGCCTTAGTTTTTAAGTTCTAATCATTGGTTTGTATTTTTATCCCTGGTGTTTATTTTATTGTATTTTTATTCTCTTATTTATTGGTTTGTTTGGTTTGTTTTTTTTACATTTTATTGTTTTATTGTTGTAATTTTGCTATGTGAAGCACTTTGGGCTGCATGCTTGTATGAAAGGTGCTATATAAATAAAGTTGAGTTGAGTGTCAGACATAATAAACTGCTTGCGCGTGTTTTCTAACATTTTAACATGAAATAACCAAGAACAATAACAGCTTTTTAACTGTATACAGTGGAGAGTGCCTTGGATTTTTTTTCTTGTCTTTTCTACTCTAAGTAATAAACTGCTTCTCCAGACTAACAAAGCACCGTAGTTGGTGATAGCCTGGAGGATAGAGGAGTGAGCTCGTGGTCAGAAAGTCGCCGGTTCAAATCCCCTGACCGGCTAAGAGAAAGTGGGCGGGGAGAGTGAAAGTGAAGGGTCGACCCTCTTCCCTCCCTCCAAAACTACTGTTCAGTTCCCTCGAGTGAGGCACTGAACCCCCACACTGCTGCAGTGTGGGGGTTCAGTGTCCAACAGCAGAAGACTGTGGCTGTACTGGGCAGATTCCAGGTGTAAATGTATGTAAGTGTATGGAGTGTGAAGCAGAAAAGAGATGAAAAAGTCTATATTCAGCAAACACATGCAGACCTTTCCTAAGACTGTGCAATTAAGCATTCATAATAATTATCTTATTATAATTAGCATCCAACATTTATCATCAGCTATATTGAAACATTTCATTTCATTCTATGCCTGGTGTAGTTGAAAATAGTAAACATGTTGTGTAATTGGTAATCATTGTCCATGTCCAATATTCTGCCTCTAACCTGCATTAGCACAGCAGCAGCCACCGCAGATTTAAAAAAAATAAATAAAAAATACAGTAGGGAAAGATCTGTATATTGCAACACCAAACTCATGTCTCTAAAATAGGTAGGCACATTCAAAAAAATTAAAATTACTCCAACATATTGTCCTGGGAGGTGGACATTGGTGCAGCAAACATGCAGTAAAAAAACTGGGACCTCTACATGTGCAATGTGCCAAAGAGGTTTTCAAATCTCTGTGTTGGTATGATGACCGATTTTCTTCAATTTTCCTAAATACGACAAAGCGTATTCTTTCAACACGATCCAGATTTCTTGTACTTACTGGAAATGCCGTCCGACTCCATCTTGAAGCTGGAGATGTCGTCCCCGGCGACGCTGTCTCCCTCGGCGCCCACGCCCCGCCCCCGGGGGCCCATGGCGGAGCTCCGCCGGCGCTCGTGGATCTCGTCGGAGATCATCTCCAGGTTCCTGAGGGCCGTCTTGTACTCGCCTTTGGCCTGGGACAGCTTGGCCTGCAGCTCGTCCACGTTCTTCTTCAGGTGCTGGAGGAGAGAGGAAGAGTCAGAGGAAGAGTCAGAGGAGAGTCAGAGGAGAGTCAGAGGAGAGACAGAGGAGAGACAGAGGAGAGTCAGAGGAGAGTCAGAGGAGAGTCAGAGGAGAGTCAGAGGAGAGACAGAGGAGAGACAGAGGAGAGACAGAGGAGAGTCAGAGGAGAGACAGAGGAGGCTGCAGGTTTGTTTAGTTTATTAGATTATTATTAGGATCCCCGACAAAAGGTGAAATTAAAAAAGAAGAAAAATAGAGAAAGGAGTGCTTTGGTAACACTTTACAATAAGGGTCACTAAGTTAAGGGTTAGTTAATGCTTAATAAGCATTAACTAACTAACTAACTAACTAACTAACTAACTAACTAACTAACTAACTAACTAACTATACAGCTGAGTATTGCAATATTTTTTTCCATGATACTGTATCGATTTTCCAGCCCCTCGTATCGATACATAAAAAAAACATTATTCATGTTTTAAACAGATTTAAAATGTCCTTAAATTTCCCTCAAATCCCTTTGAATTAAATAGTTTTGACTCAATTTATCTGCTGAGTTATCAATATAATGTGATGTACGTATAAGACTACCCAGGTGGTACACAGCAAGTTGTATTTTCAGCTCTTTTTAAATTTTCAGTAAATTATGTAGAGTATTGCAATGTATCGCAATATGTATCATATTGCAATGTATTGTGATACAATCATATCGTGACCCATGTATCGTGATACGTATCGTATCGTGAGGTCCTTGCCAATACCCAGCCTTAGTCTGGTAATCATTTACTAATGGTGTTCATGTTGACTAAGGTATTAATTTATACATTATTTAATAGTCATCTTTATAAATAATTAAATAATGTATAAATGAATACCTTAGTTAACATGAACACCATTCATAAATTACACATTAGTTAACTGTTAATTAAGGGTTAGTTAATGCTTATTAAGCATTAACTAACCCTTAACTTAGTGACCCTTATTGTAAGGTGTTACCAGTGCTTTTAATATGGACCGGGTCAGAGATGCAAACCCACAACCTTTTTGCTATGAGCAGACAGTACAAACCGCTTGCTGACTTCCTCTTGTCTGTTTTTTATTTTCAGTGTTATTCCCTTTGTTACTTCAGGTTAAGTAGTTAACACTAATTAGACAGCGTGCAAGCTGCTGTCAAAACACAGCACAGCAGGCACAGCATCCAGGATGATGTAATGCTCTTTTCACTCTTGCTCTCTCTGTTACCAGCGACGCTCACGGCTGCACTTTGTGTTTGAGCCAGAGAAAAAAAAGCCTCCTATCTGATCACCGCCTACGGCATACTTGTTTTCGGGGAAGGTTGCGTGCACACACACACACAATAATATAAAAGTGAAAAGAGATATGCAACAAACACACAGTAACAAAAAAAACTACACAGGCTTATCTACAGTGTGCACACAGGGGAAAAATTAACATTCCAGCCCTGAGATTGCGAGTCAACAGATATGTTCAGAGTTCACAGTCAAGGCAGCGGACCCTTGATCAAACTATAACAGTAACACGGTCCTCATCACCTTCAGAGGCTATCAGTGGGCGAGAGAGAGCGAAGGAAATTACATCACATACCTCCAGCTGCAGATAGTACTTGGCCTTCATCTCAAAGTAAGGCCTGTGGAGGAGGAGAGGTCAGGGGAGGAGAGAGAGAGAGAGAGAGAGAAAAGAGAAAAAGATTAGACCAGAGGGGAAAAAATACCAAGTAACCCAGAAAAAGCGCTGTAGCTACATTATCACCATGGCAACCTGGGGAGAGAGAGAGAGAGAGGGAGATAAAGGGGTTTGTGGTGTTGGATGAGTGAACTATGCAGAACGGATTAACTCACAGCTGAGGCAACACACAGCAAGCCTGCTGCAAAGACTTCAGTAACACACTACGCCCATGTTAAACACACTAAGCCATATTAACACACACTAAGCCATATTAACACACACCAAACCATATTAACACACACCAAACCATATCAACCACACACTAAACCATATTAAACACACACTAAACCATATTAACACACACTAAACCATATTAACACACACTATAAACCATATTAACACAAACTAAACCATATTAATACACACTAACCCATGTTAAAAACACACTAACCCATATTAAACACACACTAACCCATATTAACCACACACTAACCCATGTTAAAAACACACTAAACCATATTAACCACACACTAACCCATATTAACCACACACTAACCCATATTAAACACACACTAACCCATATTAAACACACACTAAACCATATTAAACACACACTAAACCATATTAACCACACACTAACCCATATTAAACACACACTAAACCATATTAAACACACACTAACCCATATTAACCACACACTAAACCATATTAAACACACACTAACCCATATTAAACACACACTAACCCATATTAACCACACACTAAACCATATTAAACACACACTAACCCATATTAAACACACACTAAACCATATTAAACACACACTAACCCATATTAAACACACACTAGCCCATATTAACCACACACTAAACCATATTAACCGCACACTAAATCATATTAACTGCACACTAACCAATATTAAACACACACTACACCCATGTTAAGCACATACTAACCCATATTAAACACACACTAACCCATATTAAACACACACTAGCCCATATTAACCACACACTAAACCATATTAACCACACACTAAATCATATTAACTGCACACTAACCCATATTAAACACACACTAACCCATATTAAACACACACTAACCCATATTAACCGCACACTAAGCCATATACACACACTAAACCAAATCACTGCTAATTACAAGGGCTGGATAGGGTCTAGTTTAGACCAAGGGCTGGTAAACTACACAAATGCACTTGCCAAGAAAAATGTTTACCAGCTAAAATAATTAGTATACATTTTTCATCTAAACATGTCACCCTACCAGTTTTCAATGCTATTTTGTGTTTGGAATCAGGTCCGGAATCAGGTCCAGAATCAGGGTGAAACATTCAATAAAGAGACAAGAGCAGATTGACTTTTAATTTCAAACTTGCTCACTTATACTGTGGATCTTTTTTTGTCTTCGTCTAAAGGTTTTCAGATATTTAGACACTATCACTTGTGTGTAGAGCAGCTCAACAGGCAGCCAATCAGAAGCCTGTTTGATAGAGAGAGCCATTGTTTAGCTTCAGTCGGTCAGAGGGGACAAACTTTGGGATGAGGCAAAGATGTTTGTTTACTACTGTGTTCAGAGTGTTTTTTTTAGATGCCAAGCGTTTCAGTTTTCACATCCTGTATTGCACAGTAACCTTCTTAGTGGAGCTGAGCAGGTGACCAGCAGCAGAGGACTGTGGTCGTGCTCTGAGGTGTGAATGTGTGTTACTGTACAAATGTAAAAGCAGAGTGATGCTGAAGAAGAGAAACTCCTCTCTTGAAAAGATGTGTTTTTACTAGAGCTGCAACGATTAATCGATTAGTTGTCGACTATTAAATTAATCGCCAACTATTTTGATAATCGATTAATCGGTTTGAGTAATTTTTTAAGAAAAACAAGTCAAAATTCTCTGATTCCAGCTTCTTAAATGTGAATATTTTCTGGTTTCTTTACTCCTCTATCACAGTAAACTGAATATCTTTGGGTTGTGGACAAAACAAGACATTTGAGGACGTCATCTTGGGCTTTGGGAAACACTGATTGACATTTTTCACCATTTTCTGACATTTTATAGACCAAACAACTAATCGAGTAATTGAGAAAATAATCAACAGATTCATCGACAATGAAAATAATCGTTAGTTGCAGCCCTAGTTTTTACCCACTTACATTAAAGTAATCATCTGTGACATTTTCATATACATAAATGGCAATGGTCTGGAGTAAACAGAAGAAGAAGAACTGGGTAGTTAGCATGAGCAGCGATAGCCACCATGGCTGAACAGACAGAGAGAAGAGCGCCACCTGCAGAAACTCGGTTTACCACAGTGGTATATAAAGATGTCAGCTGGAACATTTCTAACTCTGTGGCCACAGTATGGCAGATGTATCGTCACATCAAACCTGTGATGTTTCAGAAGAGGAACGACTCGTGACTATATACACTGCACTTCCCCTTTAACACCTGACTTTATTTCAAAGAAAACCTATAGGATGTGGCTATGCAAAAGAGCGAGTTAAGGTTGTAGTCACCAAGTTTCGATGCCTTAGAAAGCAACGGATTTCAGCAGAATAGAGAAGCATATTTTGACTGTGCTGCTTTTGTCCAGACTGGAAATAAATGTGGTGAAAGTTACAGAAAGACATGAGACTTTTTGAAACTGTGAATGACAACTTTCCTCACACTATCTGAAATGTCCTGATGCAGTAAACTCTCCCATCTGGCACTCCAAAAAGTTTCAAAAGAAATATTCAGGTCGCAAACACAGACTATTTGTCGACATTTCACTCCAGTTGACCTTTTTAAACATAATCAATGTCCTGGAAGACATCTGGGAAAAGGTCAAAATGAACAAGCAGTTCATTTTCATTGTTGATGCAGTGCAGTAGCGATTTATTACGAGGTGGTGATGTAAATATATAACAACCGGGCTGGAAAAAGAGAGAGAACTGAAAAAGCTTGTTGTGGTGTGGCTGTAGATCCATTCAGTAAGATTTTAAGCAAAATTGAACAGTCTGATAAGGTTTGATTTGTTTCAAAATGTAGGTAACTGTCTTTAGCAATAGCTTCTGCGCCAAAGCAATATGAGTTGTAGCTTGAGAAGACTCAGCTCAGTTAACCTGAACAGTTGTTTTTGTTAACTTTGTTAGCTGACTAACTAGGGAGCAGGCTAGCAAAGCAAACACTGAGCAAAGCAACTGATGTTAATGTTAAATGTTAAAACATGAGACTACTACAAAAGGGTCTGGCTGCACACCTCCACTGTCAGGCTAACCTCTGCTGTCAGGCCAAGGAGTCAGGCCAGCTCCAGGCTCAGGTCTCTTCTTCTCTCATTCTAATGATGCAGTCCAACGTTCTTCTTCATCGTTGGTTATTTTAATTGCTCTTTACCACTGCTATCTTTTTCTGTCGGCTAATTTCAATGATTCAATCCGACGTTGTTGTAGGTCGGTTAATCAATGTCTAATGCATTTTTTTTGTATGTGTGAATAATTAAGCGTATGCATGAATGAATGAAAACAAGCAGCACAGCCATGTGTTTGCCACTTACTTGGACTTGTTGATGGTGCGTTTGAGTTTCTTCTCCAGCTGCTTCATGCGGCTCATGGCTGCCGTGTATTTGGCCGCCGTCTCCTTGTGCACCAGTTCGCTCCTCGTCTTGGTATGCTCCGCCTCCATCACCTGCAACAGCCAATCAGATCTCACCGTCAGCAATGCATGGAAGTACGAATAGCATTCTGTTAAGATCAACCTCAGGCATTCGATTAACTTTCTGTACACAAAGTTATAAAAAGAGAACAAGCCGGCAGTCTCGCTTGGAAATTAGTGAATAAAGAAACACACACTGTCCCATAAAAGGAAGGTCAAAGGTTTGACTCCTGCAGCAGCCATGTGTTTATGAGCAAAAGACTGAATCCCTACCTGATCAAGTTAAATGTCAATCTGGGTAAAGTGTGTCAACTAAATGTGAATTGTAAAAAAATGTGAAACCTATAGTTACTGCTGTTACCAGGAAGCACCAAAGATGATAATGATTACTGTGCATGACACATTCATAGTAAGAGCTTTTTAGCAAGAACAAACTCAACAATCTCACTGTAATAACCTTATATAATGTTTACAGCTGAAAAAATCACATTCTAAAAACTACGTCTCTGCATAATTTTCTTCTTTCTTCATTTTATTTGCACAAATAAAATTATAAAAGACAGAAAGAAAAGCAGTTAAAACAATGGGCTTAAAAATTATTTAATCTCTAAAGAAACAAAGAAAGGGAAGCAGAAACATATTATTGTTGAGATTTGTTATGGTTTGTGTTTCTGGTGTTAACTCCCCCCCACCTCCCCCCACCTCCCCCCACCTCCCCCCGCCTCCCCCCACCTCCCCCCGCCTCCCCCCCTCACCCGCTGGGTGGCGTGGTTCAGCATCTCCTGCCAGGCGGAGTCAAACTGCCGGTTGTCCTCCTCCAGGAGCCGCTGCTCGGCCAGGGAGATGGTCTCCTTCGCCGCCCGCAGAACCTCGGTGGCCCTCTGGAAGTCCTGGGTGGCCTTCTGGGCCTCCAGCTGGGCCTGGGGGGGGGGGAGATGGACAGAGAGAGAGTCTGTTACAGGAGGGTTAGACTGGGTACAGGGTGAGGCAGAGAGCAGGGCTTCATCTGAACATGGGGGCAGATGTGCAGAGTTAAAGCTGCACTAGGCAAGTTACAGTTTGAGATAAAAATACACCGTCTTATTAGCCTAAATCACAAACTGGGGCTCCAACAGAAGAACGTCCCATCCCAACTAATTGAGATGCTGTAGATTTGCCCTATTTGTCCAAATGAAATTCTGGTGTCTGTATGGTAAATGGTGGGAAATCTCCACAGAGGAAGTGACGAATGAAAATTAAGAGTGAAATCCAAACTGTTTCCTAAACAGCAGCAGAGACAGCTGATCTTTTCCTCTCTTGTCTCTTTGGTTTCTTTTGGTATGAAGCATCACAGACCGGCTGGTTGGTAAACATGAGCGAGCTGTGAGTGTCACCTTATAGGATTTCTGGGTATTGAAGTTCAAACCTTTGAACTCTTTTGAACTTTTGATTGTGCGAGGCTGCCTAGTTCATCTTAAATTTCCAAAATGCTATATATCCATTTTGTGAAATACATAACTAGTCCTCATTGCTGCCTGATGAAGAGTGTCTCCATTCAAAGCACGTTGCCTCAACTGTGCATGATTTTACAGCCATGTTTACCATTTCACAGCCGTTATATGCATTTTTACCACAGAGCCATGGTCATCAGGTCAGGTCAAGTCAGAGGTGAGAGTCTCATCTGCAGCTCATCTTAACCTCATCATGGTTTACAGCACTTGGAAAATAATTTTCTCCAAGTCATATCTGTTCTTTATGGAGCAGTATCTCAATAATGAAAAAAAGAAGAAGTACAAGTTTTATTACTGTGAAACTTTAACAATGAATCTTCACATCTTAGCTACTAATTTACTCCCATGAGCCTCTTGAAAGAACGACGTCATCGCCTGAATACTCTATGCGGCTGTTCGCTTGAATAAATAGCTTCCTGTCTGCATTAGCAGTGTTTTTTTTCCCCCTTGTTTTTCTAGTTATTTTTCCTTCCCTTCTTCGGAAACCATCGTCCTTCTCTACAGTCTGCACAGCTGGAAAATAAATAACATCAG
>NW_027282972.1:0-17500 GCF_046629955.1 Centroberyx affinis | reverse complement strand
AGGGAGAGAAAAAAGGAGTGTGTGTGTGTGCGCGTGTGTGTGTGTGTGTGTGTGTGTGTGTGTGTGTGTGTGTGTGTGTGTGTGTGTGTGTGTGAGATGGTGTTAACAGCACCAAGCTAATCCTTTCCTTTCCTCTGCTAATCTGTTAGCTGGAGCCGACAGCACTGGCTTTAACCCAAACTAAGGTGGTTTTGTGTGTGTGTGTGCGTGTGTGTGTGTGTGTGTGTGTGTGTGTGTGCGTGTGTGTGTGTGTGTGTGTGCATGCAAATGTTAAGTACAGTAAATTATGTCTAACGTCTCCAAAACCATTAATGCAAACATGTCGAATCATCACCGCTGCGCTGGAGCAAATCCCAGCTCATCTCTCTCTCTCTCTCTCTCTCTGCTTATCAGAAAGTTTTAAAACCATTTCTAAAAGTTTCCTAAAGTTTGGAAACTTTCCTCTGCTTAGAAGCAGACCTCAGCAGGAAGTAGGAAAAAAAAAAAAGAATAAGCCGGCGGTATAAAGAGTGACAGATCTGCTCGGCTTGGTGAGAACAACAACAGCATGAACAGCAGCAGTGGAGTTAAAGCGGTTTATGCTAAATCTGATGGGAAATGGATTCTACTGACCTACTTTGGGTCAACTGAGTTACTGTATAAACTCACACTGTTTATCTGCATCTCTGTCTGTTTGTCTCTCTCTCTCTCTCTCTCTCTCTCTCTCTCTCTATTTGTGTCGCTCTCTGTGTCTGTGTGTCTCACTCTCCCAGGGACGCTGCTAGTGTGTGTGTGTGTGTATGTGTGGGGGGGGGGAACTATATTCAGGGGGCCCCAACCCAAAAACAAGGTGAAACTGGACGAATTTAGAAATCATTGAGGATGGAGAGCCAGTGATGAGTCAACAGGTTTGCAGCTGTGTCACAAATCTTCCAGCATGCATTCAGTCAAGTCTAAACATACATAGTCAATAATTGGCAAATAAATGTGCAACACACACACATACAGCAGTACCTCTAATTCTATGAATCGTGTGTGTTTACTGTATGTCCAACTCCCTGTATGTCTTGTATGTGACCAGAACAAGGTGAATTTTCACGTGTGGATAATAAAGGTATTCTATTCTATTCTGTAAATTGGAGTATTTCAAAAGTACATTAGTTAATTGAGCACATAATAAATAGTGAAGCACATAATAAATAGTGAAGCACATAATAAATAGTGAAGTATTCGGGTGTGCGTGTCTCTGAGTGTTTTTTCACAAATCTCCCAGCAACCACGGCTCCCATGGATGAATATATAATAACTGTGGAGTGGGTGTAAAAACATTCATTGGTGAAAGTAAAGAAAATAGTCTCTGGTCCAACTAGTCCTAGTCTCTACTCCAAAACACTTGTAGCTTGAGAAGAGTTAGGGCTGGGCAATATATCGATATTATATCGATATCGTGATATGAGACTAGATATCGTCTTAGATTTTGGATATCGTAATATCGTGATATGGCATAAGAGTTGTCTTTTCCTGGTTTTAAAGGCTGCATTACAGTAAAGTGATGTCATTTTCTGAACTTACCAGACTAATCTAGCTGTTCTATTATTTGCTTTTACCCACTTAGTCATTATATCCACATTACTGATGATTATTTATCAAAAATCTCACTGTGTAAATATTTTGTGAAAGCACCAATAGTCATCCCTACAATAATGTCACAATATCGATATCAAGGTATTTGGTCAAAAATATCGTGATATTTGCTTTTGTCCATATCGCCCAGCCCTAAGAACAGTCAGCTCAGTTAACCTGAACAGATTTTGGCTTCGTTAGCGAAGGTATCGGCGGCCAATTCCAAGAAAAACTGCTGTAAAACACTGTAATCTGCCGTATCAATTGCAGAAAAACATCGGTATCGGCTCTCAAACCCCCGGTATCGGTCGGAGCCTTCTGTCCAGACCTTCTGACATCACTGCGTGCTCGCTGTAATCCCATTAGCGGCGGACAGCGGCATGCCAGCGCAGCAGAAGCCCCAACAGCCTCGTCCTTGTTGCCGTCATGTGTCTGCTGTGTCTGCTGTGTCTGCTGTGTCCGCCACACTGCTGCATGCTGTAAGACCTGAAGACAGATGTGTGTGTGTGTGTTGTCCACTGATTGGTCAAAATTGGATCAGCGGTGTCCGAGGTATCGTGCGTGACGGACGGATGAACGAATAAACCGATGAAAAGTGACCCAAAAATGTATTTCACTGTATGTAAGGTTCTGTTTTCCTGTACAACAGAGCTGGGAAACGAGCATATTTCATCTTATCACGATCAAATAATAACACTGAGTTATCGTGATCCAACCTGTATTGAGAATTGAAGGATTTCTTGAAGTTTATAATTGTAATTGTTTAGATGATCTGTGTATTGTTCTACAGGAACATTTACAAGTCCTATAGGGGCTGTGGGGCCTGCCTATAGGGTGGGGTAAGACCACTGGAAAGACTCTAGGCTCCTTCGAAGAATCCTACAAGATCTCATATAAATTGATTTCCTTTTTGAGAGGAAGAATTGAGGGAGTCACTCTCAGAGAAGTTATACTGGCTGACCTGAGGTGTCACCAGTGCGAGAGCGACTGCTCAACATCTTTCTTTCTGTTCGTTTTTAATGTCATTTTATGTATTTTTTTTCTGTTTTATGTGAAGCACATTGTATTTGCCTTGTGTATGAAACGTGCTATATAAATAAAGTTTGCCTTGCCTTGCCTACACAATTCCGTTGTATAGATTAAAATGATGCAGAAGAAATACCAAGTAAAATAATAATAAATAAATAATTTAGGGAATATTGTTGGAGAATTACAGTTTCACCTTGCATTTGATTATTTAGCATGTGATTTTGCATGATTTGTACTGTATATTAGGGATGAGACAATATATCGAAATTCAATATATCGCAATGCAAAAATGTGTCAATCCGTACGGTGGGTCAGGAACATGAATGGTGATATCAGCTCCATGTTATTCTGCTGTAGTAATCACAGGTGAGACGCTTGACCATCACAGTTTCACAAGCTCTCCATCCAAATTATATTATTGTCACTTTGTAATGACATTTTTAAAATTGTTGTTTACATTCTAGCGAGCCAATGGCATCGCTAGAAAGATTTGTGGCTCAGAAATAAACAGAATTCTGCACAGTCAGACTTTGTCATCACTGAACCTTTATTTATTATTTGTCATATCGTGGTTGTATTGAATCGTGAACCTCATATCGTGTATCGAATCGTATTGTGAGAGAAGCAAATTGTCTCATCCCTGCTGTATATGGACTGTGTTGTGATTCCTACCCACACGCCGTGAAGATCTGCACGTTTCTTTCGTGTGTCGTGAACAGGAGGCCAAACAGTGAAGTCATTCTTTTCCCTCTCTACCTCCTTCTCCTCCTCCTCCTCATCCTCCTCCTGCAAGAAGTGGGTCGGCGTGTCACGTTGGCCACAAGAATCCCATCCTACACGTGCTCGCTCTCTCTCTCTCTCTCTCTCTCTCTCTCTCTCTCTCCATCTATCCCACCCCCCCGCCCCCCTCTCCATCCCTCACTGTCAGTAAATACATCTGGCAGTCTGCTTGGTCTACTTTAGTCAAGAAGAAAAATAAATATATACTGTATATATATATATATATCAAAGGAGCCTTTTTTCTTCTCATAATAGCCAGGATTCTTTCATAATTCAAATGCTGCGGGGTTAAAAGAAAATCAGTATGAACATTTTCCCAGTAAACAGGATTCCTACACATTTTCCAGTTTAAAAGTCCACACATTTCCAGACCTCATTCTTTCAAAAACTGGACACAGACACTTTTGGCTATAGACAAATATCTAAATATATATATATAAAGCAATCAAATTACAACATCATGGTGATTTTTCAAAGTTCTTCCCTTTTGCATACTTTGCAAGATGTGTAAGCTTCCAAAATCATCCTTCCTACTTTTCTATCCTTTTCACAGCTGTGTAGGAACCCTAAATCATATCCATTATCGGGGTGTTGTGACCTCTGACCCCTGACCTGCTTACTATTGGCTGCTTACAATGTTGCTGATCTAGGAATTCAGGCTTATTCTACTGTTGCACTCAGTGGAAATCACTACAGATAAGATGGCCAGCGAAATGACAAAAACATTAATGTAAAATGGAAACTCTCCTGATATTATGGATTATTAAAAGGAACAAGCATGTCAGCCTCACTTCGGTGCAGCGGGTTCAGTCAGCGTGGGAAATCATTTACTACTGACTCAGGAAATCATGCTTCAGTCACAGATTGACCTTAGACTCACAAAAGCCAAACACTAGCAGTCATTTAAGGAGAAAAGACAAAAACAGGACATGCATACACTTGGAATAGTCTTGCAGTCTTTCTTGTATTATCCTCAACACTCTGTACTTGCTCTGTTCTTATCTGTATCTTAGTCTCTGCAGTTGCTATGTCCCAACTTGCCAAAGAGATCATTAAAGTTTCATCTAATCTAATGTACTGGTTCCATCTCTTGTTCCCTGGTTTTATTTTGTCTTGATCTCTATTTGCGTGCCTTGTTTTCTGTAAATTACTTTGTGTGACTATCCTGTTCCTTAAAAGGGAAAGAAAAAGAGAAAATAAAAGTGTTCTTCAATTCAAAGTGTGGTTTCAGTTTTTCTACACGCAGAACAACAAATGAAGAAGAAAAACTACATGACGAACTACTAAATATTGCCCTGCTCTCATCCGTCCATCCTCTCCTCCTTCACAAACCCCTCCAGAGAAAGAAGGAAAAAGTCATTTTATTCTCCTCAGCTCTTTCTTTCTCTCTCTCTCTCTCTCTCTCTCTCTCCGTCTTGTTTTTCTCTGCCGCGCCAGTGTGTCGGCTACAGGCAAGAAAAACATCAACGCCGTCATCCTCCAGCCGGCGTTCAAAGCCAAATCTTTCAAAACACTCTGAAGGAAGAGAGGGAGGATGACAGAGGGAGAGAGATGAGAGGAGAATGAGGAGGAAGGACAGAAAGGAGGAAAGAGAGGTGACGCAAAGAGCGAGGAGAAAATATGCAGAGAGAAAGAGAGAGACAGGAGAAAAAATGATACGAAGAGTAACTGTGAAGGAGGGAGGGAGGAAAGATGGAGAGACTGGAGTGATGAAGATGAAGAAGTAAAATGTGAGATAGAGGGGGAAAAGGGTGAGAGAGAAAAGTGGAAATGTGATGTTGATAATAGCCGACTTTTAGAGTTTTTCTAAGGGACTATTAAAGGAATACACCAAGTTTTTAGGAGATTGGTCTGTTGGTCAACTTATCATGTTGGTCAATCATCCATGTGTCCCCGGTAGATCGTTGGCTCCGATGCTCCATGCAAACACTTTAGCATAAACTATAGCATTATCCAAAGTAAGAAGACTGACCTTTCAGTAATATAAAATAAGTCAGTGGTTTTTTATCATATGACCCATAGATATCATTAAGTCTATAGTATAGCTGATGTAGCCACGTTTGTTTTTTGGAACTATTTCAAGTGAGCAACCATGAATTCATCTGCTGTGCAGGGATTAGCTGTACTCTGTCTCCCATCAGCCACTGCCTTCACTTCCTACGGAAACAGGGAAAGTAGTCCCTGCTGGTTCAAACAGTATATCAAGTTGTATTATATTTCCAATACATTTTACCAATCTCCTTCACAAAACTTCCAGACTTGGCCATATATCATTTAAGATTACTTCCCATGTAGCTTTAAAGCTGCTAGAAGTTATTATTTTCTCACGTTTCTCACAAGATAAGATAAGATAAAATAAGATTATAGATAGATAAGATGAGATATCATTTTATTAATCCCCCTGGGGAAATTCGGGTAGTGCTAGTAGGCTACTGTCATTCAACATAGTGTATGCTAATGTAATAGCATGGAGCCTACTGTCACTCAACATAGTGTAAGCTAAAGTGTTAGCATGGAGAGTAAATGATCTACCAGGGACACATGGATGATTTGTGTTCTCAGGTTGAACAAACATCTACCAGAAACCTGTTTTCCTCTCAGCTCGTCACAGGTGACAGCTTGTGTTGTTCCTGCTTCCCTTAATCTAGTGTGAAAAGGTGTCAGAGCCACAGCGGATCACTTCTGCATTCAGCCAACAGCAGGAAAACAACACCATGCTTAATTCTCTCATTTCTCCATTTTTGTTCTCTCTCATTCTGTGCAAGTTTATCTCTCTATGAGTTTCTCTCTACATCTTTCTCTCTTGGTTGCTGTCTTTCTCCCTTTAGCCATCTTTTTCCTTTCATTTCTGTCCATCTCTCTCTCCCTCTCCCCCTCTTCATCCGCCTCCCTCTGACTCCCTGTCTTTCTCCTTCTCTCTCTCCCTCCATTTCTGTCCGTCTCTCTCTTCATCCATCTCTCTTGCCATCTCTTTCATTCCTATCTCCATTTCTCTGTCTTCATCCGTCTCTCCCTCTCTTTTTATCTGCCACTTTCTCTCTCCCTCTAATCTGTCTTTCTCTCTCTCCATCATTCTCTCCTTTTCTCCATCTCTCTCCATCTCCTTTTCTTGCCATCTCCCTCCATTTCTCTCCATCTCTCCTCTCTCTCCCTCTCTTCATCCATCTCCCTGTCTGACTCCCTGTCTTTCTCCCTCCATCTCCCTCCCTCCATCTCTCCGACTCCCTGTCTATATCTCTCTTTCCCTCTCGCTGTCTCTCTTCCTCCATTTGTCTTTTCTCTGTCTCATCTATATCGCTCCGTTTTTCTCTATAACTCTCCATCTATCTCCCTCTCACTGTCTCTCTTTCCCTTTCTCTCTCTCTCTCTCACCAACTCTCCCTCCATTCCTCTCTCCGTCTTTCCCTACTTGTCTGTCTCTCTCTCTCTCTCTCTCTGTCTCACTCCCTTTCCCACCACTTCATCCATCTCCCTCTCTCCCTCCACTTCTGCCTATTCCCTTTCTTTCTCTCTCCATCGGGATCCTTCTCAGCATCACTGTCACTCATCTCTCTCTCCCTCTTTCTTCCCCTCCCTCGCTCTCTCTCTCTCACTTCACATTCATATTTTAATCACTCTGCACGCTGCCTATGCAATTTTTAAATGAGTCCGGCCTCCAGAGGAAAGTAGCGCGCTGTAAGTAAAGCACAAGTTATGAAACGAAGCTGCGATTCCTTCTCTCTCTCTTCATCTCTCCCTCTCTCTCTCTCTCTCTCCCTCTCTCTCTCTCAGCCGGGGAAAGGGCGATCTGGCTCTGCGGGCGCGCTTCAATTATTCACTAGACTCTTAAACAGAGAAAACACACTTTCTTAACTGGCGCGCAGCGAGATAAACGCCTCGATAATGCAACATCCACCTCTGCTCTCCGTGGAGAGAGAGAGAGAAGAAGAAGAAAGATAGGGAGGAAGAGAAAGATGTCTGAAAGATGGATTCCTTCTCCCCCTCGCTCTGCCTTCTTGCAATAAATGCAATAAAGATTTCTCCGCATATTTTTGTACCCAGTCCCCTTTGTTTTGATGGATCTGGCACCGGGCGGATTTGATTGTGCACAAGATTTTCCATTTTTCCTCAAGAGAAAGAGGTGGAAATGTAATGGAGAGCGATGCTGAGGGAGGGAGAGAGGAGGGAGGATGATGAGTGATGAAGAGAGATGTGAGGAAAACAGAGAGCAGGGTAGACCGATATATTGATTTTCCAATACTGTCCTTTTATTAAATATCAGATATCAGCCGGTGAGTGTCAGGCTATAAACTTTTACTACTTTTGAAAGAAGTTCTAGTCACTGTGTCGTACTAATACGTATGTTCTCTGTGGTTGTGTTAGGCCCCGCCTCCTCCTGTCAATCACAACCCGGTCAAGCCAACAGACAAACCAAAACAAGACACTTCCACCCGCTATAGTTTGTAAAAATAAACTGGAAATAAAGCTCGATTTGTACAATTATGGCTTTAAATTGGGACCCTCTACTTTACTAGGACTGCCTCGTGATATTTAGACAGCGTTTGTTTCAAAATATTTAAAAACATCAAATATCTCATAACGTGATAAAAGCTGGAAAATGAGCTACAGTGATGTGAAACAGAAAGGGAATGCAGGAAAGGAGTAAAAACTCCAATCAGAAACTGCTAACCCTAAAAGAATTTCATTAATCTGGGATTCAGTGGAGAGTTTTAGTGTCCCATGAAGCTCTAAATGCTGTTTCAGAGGCTTTTCACCCTGATGAGAAGAAAAATCTGGAAGAAAGACTGAATACTTGTCTTTTTTTTGCATGAAAACAGTTACATTTGTAGCTATTTGAATAGAATATTGGCTATCAGTGACTTCAGTCTAAATACAGAATATCAGTATCACACAGAGAGAGAGAGAGAGAGAGAGAGAGAGAGAGAGAGAGAGAGAGAGAGAGAGAGAGAGAGAGAGAGAGAGAGAGAGAGAAAGAAAGAGAGAGAGAGAGAGAGAGAGAGAGAGAGAGAGAGAGAGAGAGAGAGAGAGAGTTACTAATTTAGCAAGTAAACAATGAGTCAAGCTAAATATGAACTTCCACAGTGTCGCTCCAAGAGGACACAACGATGGAGAAGGACAAGACTGAACCGAGATAAAGAAGAAAGAAGAAACGGAGGAAGGAAAGAGGGAAGGAAAGAAGGAGAGAAAGTTAGAAGGAGAGAAGGAAAGAGAAGGAACGAAGAACAGTATATAATTAAAAAAGGATGAAAAGAAGGAAGGATCGAAGGAGGGAGGGAAAGAAGAATGGCAAGAGGGAGAGGAAAAGAACTAAGGAAGGAGAGAAGGAATACAAGAAGGAAAGTTAGTAAGAAGGAGGGAGAGAAGGAAAGGACAAACGAGGAAAAGAAGGAAAGAGAGCAGGAGGGAAGGAACGCAGGAACAAATTAACAAAGGAAAGAAAGGAGGAAAGAAGGAGAGAAGGAATCAAGGAAGGAATGGAGAAAAAGACGATGGAGAGAGAGAGAGAGAGAGGAAGGAGGTGGACGAAGGATAAACTCCTGCTCGATGTTAACAGTCGAGTCTCGTCTCAGTCGGAGCTGCTCTGGGGGAAACGAGCCTTAAATCCTAAAAAGCTTTTCCCCTCACCTTCACATCGTCCCCATGACGACCAAAACACCACACGCTCACACTTCAAAGACTCATCACCTCATTTCTTCCTCAAATTCATTGCTATGTATGTTGTTTTTTTTTCCTTTATTGATCCAGAGAGGATTGCGGTTTTTCACCAACACCCTCCAAAATTTTCCAGGGCAATCCAGGGATTCAAACTGGCAACCAGTGGTTCTCAACGTGGGGTCCAGGGACCACCAGGGGTCCTTGAGGGCATTCCAGGGGGTCCCCAGCAAATTGATAAATTGTTAAACTTCATTATTTTGTCATTTTAGAATGACTATTTTGATCATAGTTTCTCTGTTATCGCTCTACCTACAGTACAGATAGTCATGGAATTCTATACAAAATCATATCTGACAATAAAAAATATTCTCATCAAATGGGGGTCCGTGGCCTTAATGTGGACTAAATTAGGGGTCCTTGATATGAAAAAGGTTGAGAACCACTGCTCTAAGCTACCGCCACACATCCCATAATTAACACAGGAGAAAAGAGAAGGAGCAGGATGGAGTATCAGTCTTCAAAGTGACCCGGGTCGGCTAATTTTCCTGGAGAATTAGCTGATTTTTATCTATCCCGCTCAATCAAGCCGAGCGGGCAATTAATTTCTGCTAAAAAAAACAGAGTGAGATCTGAGCACAGGACGTTCCCTTACAGACGGAGGTCGCGAACACGCCGTCCTCTCTGCCGCTCGACTCGCCCCGCCCCGCCCCGCCCCGCCCCGCCCCGCCCCGCCCCGCCCCGGCCCGCCCCGCCCCGCCCCGCCCCGGCCTTCACCGAGCCCTGATCTGAGCCGCTGTTTATTCCAGGAGAGAGGCGAAACGAGCCGTGACTGGCCTAGATATGGGAGAACGCCTCGGGCCGGACGGACGGCCGGCCGGATGGACCGCGCGTGACTCCAAGGGCAGGAGGAAGCCGCTCTGCCTCTGAAGTCTGCTTCACGGTCTTTACGGGGCAAATTAACCCAGATAAGTCCAGGCTTAGAAGTGGGACTGCTGCTCTTTAGGAGAGGAGGAAGGGATGGAATAACAAGGTCTTGCTCGGGTTGGACTGATATAGCGGTTAGACAGATGCTGCTGTTTGATTAATTTTTTTTTTTTTTTTTTTTTTTTGTGTGTTTTGCCACAGTTTGTCATGAGGTTGGAACTTAATCTGTGAGATTTTGTGACCCAAATCTAAGCCGAGGTGTAGATGTTACTGCGCTCTCAGTGTGGTGCAAGTAGGGCTGGGCGATATGGTTGAAATCAATATCATGATAATCATAAGGATTTTTCTCGATATCAATATATATCACGATATGGTTCATGTATGCAAAATCACATTAAATAATCAAATGAATGTTCATCTCATTGAACCGAATGGTGATCTTAGGTGTGACAAAACAGAAATATTCAAATAATATTCCTACCATACCTCATTTTATCAGAGTTGGATGGTGAGTGATGGCATAAATGTGGAAAATAAATAACCAAACCCATCCATAGTATATATTATGCAATTGCAAATGAGGCTATACAAGGCCAGATAAACAAAAACAAAATCCCAAAGAACCATTTCCAGCACCTTTATTTTTCTGAACTCTGGTGGCTCAACAAGAGAACTGCGGTGCGATTCGTTAGACATAAGTAATCCAGTAAGGTAATCCAACCGACTACAGGAAACCACCCCAAAACGCAAGGGATTATGGGTATAAAAAGACGGATGTTTACATGTGATAGTCAGCAAGAACATAAATGAGAGTCTGGACTGATGCTCATATTCAACTATTTCTTCATGTGTTCTTAACTGGTATGAACACCACAGAAGAAGAAGAGACGGACAAGTCCACCATGCTCAGATAAAGTTACAGACTGGGATCAGTTTTGTTTCTACCTTGGCCTTTACCCCAGTTAAACAGCACAAGGGGAAAGTTTCGTCAGATCCTGTTTACTGGTAGAAACCTGCAGAGTAATTCAAAGCGGCCCAGTGTAGTGAGGTTGAGCAACACTTTGCGTTGGGTCATCTCAGAGTCTCACTCCGCTGTGGTTTTCACTGCTGCTGGACCAGAGCCAGCAGGAAGGAAGCTTTTCAGGGAAGAAGAAAAGAACGCTCACTTTCTCATGGACACCTGCGTATTTTCAAATCCTACAACGGGTTTTGCATTGGTTTCAAGGGCCCAACGCTTATGAAACTCACTCAACACAAAAAAAATGGGCCATGTAAACTTTCAATCCAAGTAAGAAAAACAAAGCCAAAAAACACCTAAATTGAATTCCCGTATTTTTTTTTTTATCTCTCAGACAGCTGTGCCTCGCTGTGAACAGCTGCCACTTGGCTCTCTAAAGCGGTGAGTCAGCGAACACAGACAGACAGCGAGGAGGTTTTCACACGTCGCTCATTGTGTAACTCTGGTGGGAAGTGATTGGAGAAAAGGCAGAGGAAGGGACACCATACTGTACTGTTGTCAGTACAGTATGGTGCAGGGCATGACGGGGTTAAAGGTCGTTCCTAATGCGAGGGAAGACTGTATACAGGACTGACTCGTGACCACAGCTACATGAAGACAGTCAAACAGTAAAGCCTCAGTGAAATCTGCTTTTCTTTGCACGTTTTATGTATTCTTTTAATTGTTCAGTAATGTTTCTTATAAGTTAATTCTTCATATAAAGTCAGTAATGTATCCCAGAGCTGCTAACCATGATATAATTTCATAAGTCTGGGTTTCAGTGGAGAGTTTTAGTGTCCCAACGAACACTGATTCCTTGTATTTTTGAAATGAAAATGGTTAAATTTAAAGATAATGAATATTGCAAAATACAGAAAATGTTGGCTATCAGCAGCTTCAACACAAAAATATCAGAACCAGCTTTCAAAACCCATATCAGTCAAACCCTACTACATATAAACATATACACACACAGACAAACACACATTCCCAGTGTTTACAAGTGTGCACACAGTAAACAAGCAGACAAGGAATAACATAAGCAAACAAGAAAACACAAAAAAACAACATAAGCACATGTGTACACACATTGTACACATAAGCATGTAAACACAGACACAAGAAAAACCTATATGTAAACACACACACACACATGCACTGCTTTCAAGTGGACACAAGAAAGAAGCACACACACACACACACACATTATCACACACTACTGAATGCTCTTACTCAGTCATGCACAGAGTACAATAGGAAACCCACACCCAGCCACTTAATATTGTGTCAGAGCTGCTGCGCTGACGCCTGCCAGAGCTATTATGCAACTGTGGGCTGTCCGGCATCCATACACACACACACACACACACACACACACACACAGACACACACACAGACACACACACAGACACACACACAGACACACACACAGACACACACACGTCCCAGAAGGCCAGAGCAAAACCAGATGGCTCTGACCTTGTAGCAGCTTCCGCCGCTTCCCTCCCCCAAAATCCCTCCACCCCTCCATCTGTCCATCCATCCATCCATCCATCCATCCATCCATCCAGCCATCAGTACCGTTCCCAGCGACCAAAGTCTGATGTGTCGCACACTGCCTGCCAAAAACCCTTTACTCCACAGGGGGGAGAGAGGGATCAAGAGAGAGAGAAAATGAGAAATAAATGAAAAAAGAGGGAGAAAGAGCTCTACTTTCTACTGGTAGTGTTACAGGAGGTACTGCTATTACTGTAGTACCTCCTGTAGCACTATTACTGACATGTCAGATTCAGACGAGACTAAAACTACAGACATGCTCCGATAGTCATTACATTACTCATCCTCCTGTAAACGAATCCCATCTGAATAGGGCTTTACCACCATGCAAATACAGCTAAAGAGACCGAGAAAAGAAAACAGTGGTGTGAGTCAGTCTCAAGTCTAAATGTAGACAAATGTAGAAAGTCAAGTCAGAACAAATCAAGAGTCCAGTATCGATTTAATATCTTAAAGAAAACTAAATATCTAGGACTTTTCAATGCAATATGGTTTTAATAGGATAAAAACTTAGTAAGAGCATCATGAGTCTGATTTCTACAATCAGTTTCAACTTCAATAAATTCAATCATTCCATACAAATTCAGAAAACAGAATTTAAATTCAGTCGTCTGCTGGAACAAATATCATCACTTTTTTCATCTAAGTCATTTACACAAACACAAGATCTCAAGTCAAGACTTTAGAAACCTTTTCAAGTCATCAAAGCCAGAGTCAAGTCCCAAGTCACCAGAACCCAAGTCAAGTCTCAAGTCTCAAGTCTTCTCTTCATGCATCAAGTCTCAAGCAATCCAAGTCATGTGACTCGAGTCCTCGCCTCTGAAAGAGAGTCTGATGAAATGAATGAATGAATGAGTCATGAGAGTGCATGCCAGAGAGAGAGATGACATGAGAGAAGACAGAGAGACAGAGAGACAGAGAGAGAGAGAGAGAGAGAGAGAGAGAGAGAGAGAGAGAGAGAGAGAGAGAGAGAGAGAGAGAGAAAATCATAAAACCAAAGGTCACAGCTGGCCTCTACTTTGCAGCACTGCAGCTTGACACAGTTCCAGTCAACAAAACCAGCAGACGGACCAGACCAGACCAGACCGGCCGCTCTGCCAAACAACTGCAGGGAGTCAGGGACGCACCGCAGAGATAAACCTGGTCAAGTCAGCACACATCCCCAAAATCACAATTATTGAGGGAACGGAGATTGATTTGGTGGAGAACTACAAATATCTGGGTACTGTGTTTGATAACAGGTTGTGCTTTCAGGCTAATGCAGATGCCATTTCTAAGAAGGTACAACAACGTCTTACAAAATGATGACTCTATTCTACAGAACTTTTATTGAGTCGGTGCTGTCTTGTTGTATTGTGGCGTGGTTTGGGAACCTGAATCTGGCCAATAAGAATAGGCTTGGTCGGCTTGTCAGAGTGGCCAGTAAAGTTATTGGGGTGAACCAAGCACAGCACAGACCTTTACGATCGGTAGGTTGTAAGGAAGGCCCATGCCATATTGGACCGGTGATATGTGGTGAAAACTTCCAAATGTAAGAATTTAGATTTACCTCCAGAATGTTATTCCTGGCAGGGTAGAAAAACTAAAACCGATGCTGATATTTTTGTATTGAAGCTGCCGATTTAGTGCCGACATTTACTGCCGATATTCATTATCCTTAAATTTAAGTGTTTTCATACCAAAAACACAAGGATTTAGTGATTTATTCTTGTCAGGGTGAAAAAGCCTCTGAAACAGCATTTAGACCATCATGGGACACTAAAACTCTCCATTAAAAGCCAGGATAATAATAAACACATTCATACATACTTGTGTGGAGTCGTAGCAAAATGTCACACTAGAATCAATCCAGCTTAAGGGCTTCCTGTAGACAACCAGGCTATTATTGATCAATTATGTAATCAGACAAACTGCAATATATTGGCAGTGGACGAAGCTGACTGGCTGATATCTGATGTTTAATAAAAGGCAGAACATCGGCCCAATACATCAGCAAACCAATATATGGGTCTAACAGCAGCAGGTATACAGGTATATCTATCTATCTATCTATCTGTCTACCTACCTACCTACCTATCTATCTATCTATCTATCTATCTATCTATCTATCATGAGGTCACCATGAGACAGATACTCTGTTTTCCAGGAAGTAAAACTAATGGTGGTTCATTTCATGGGGACTTCAAAGAATTCCCCTGGTATTTGGTTGGAGAGTTTTGGTGTCACATGGTGTAAAATGCGGTTTCAATATGATTTAATAAGAACTGGTTTCACTGGAGGGTTTCTGTGTCACATGGTTCCAACTACTGCTTCAACTGAAATTAATAAGTTAGATAAGTTGTTACCTTTGTCTGGATCTCTGTTGGTGCAGAATGTGACTGAATGACACAGCGCCTCCTTCCTCAACATCCGAACCTCACCCCATCTCACCCCTGACCCCCCCCACCCCACACACACACACACACACACACACACACACACACACATACACACACACACCTCACTCCAAACAACAACACAGCGTCTCTCAGTGTCCCATCTGCCTAATGCAAATGCCAAACAGCACAGTTTTTGGCTCTAGCCATTGAAACAGAGCCAGAACAATCCCATCCATCCAGTGGAGCGTGACTTTGTCTCTCTCTCTCTCTCTCTCTCTCTCTCTCCTCTCTCTCTCTCTCTCTCTCTCCTCTCTCAGCAGTCTATTCCAGCTGCATCAGATTCTCCTCGCCAATCTAGTCTATCATCTTCTCAATGGCCAGGGATTTGCTCCACTGCTTCTCCCTTTCTCTATCTCCTTCTTCCCTCCTTCCTCACTCATTCTCTCCCCCCTTTTCTTTCCCTTTCTGCCCCCATGTAAAAACCCACTAATCCCCTGATACCTGTTCAATCTAAGGCCACCGTCATGCTCACTGATGACTTTCCCAGCAGGCATTTGACGGACAGCGACGTCCAGGAGGTGGCCAAGTTCAACAGCAATCCAAACGAGCACAAATTTTTCACCAAATGATTATGGCACGGTAAAAATATCATAATAAAAGTGCTTTGGAAACTGATTAGAACTGATACCAGAGAGATATTTAGGTTCCAAGACAACAAGATGCAGGTAGCAGCTACAAACTTTTCATTTTGGCATTATATTTACGTGGTTTTTCAGTGTTGGTACAGGCCATCGTTCCAACATCTACTCATCCATTTCTATCAACCCGGCTTGTTCAGTGTCACAAAACAAATCTCTTGAAAACTCATCATCCCGCCCCCAAATTTTATTCCACACTTCCTTTATCCCTCACCCAAATCCTGTGCACTCCCATTTTTCCTTCAATCTCCTTTCTTTATCCTTCAAACCCCACCGTCCCACTGTCTCTCCTCTCACCAAACATCAACTAACCTCCAGACACACTGTGTGGTGTTGTGGGCTTGGTGGACAGGTGTTTTAAATCAACTTCTGCAGTCATCACGCTACTAAATATGCCAGAAATGACAGTTTGAATCATCATATATTCATGGCAGTGACAATGGAAGTTTTGCTGAGTTAAGATTGGGGGGATTGGATCATCCACTTTCTGAGCTCTTCTTTTACGTCACAATATATGACCGTTAGTTCAACAGTATTCACAGTAAAACAAGTAGTTTTGTTCCAAAATTTGATATCCACCATTTGAAAAAAGGGAAACCTACTCCTACCTACCTATAACAGGTATCTTAAATCCTTGGTTGTCAAAATGATACCACTTTTACCAACTGGATCCAGTAAACTTTAAGAGACATCCTTGATCTTCATGATAATATTTTTTCCAAGAACTGGATATGCAGGATTCTTTAAAATATCTGTGGCTGTTTAATGTGCTAAATGGGTGAAAAGAAGGCAGGAAGAAGTAAAAAAAAAAATGGAATTTCCATCTCTCAGATGTCCTAAATAAATATAATTTGCTTTAAAAAGAGAATACCACAAGAGCCTCAAGATTATGCAAGAAAACAAAGGGCTACATTGAAGCATTTGATTTCCTTTGCAGACTTTTGCAGCGAGACACACACACACACACACACACACAACCCATAGAAAAACCCCTGACCGCCTTGCTTCCAGCTCTAGCCGAGTCTAAAGAAGTGAGGTGGAATAAAGATTGAGTGCAATACATATTTCATGATGTTAAAAAACACTTCTGAAAGTTTAACACTACACATGACTTCAGTTTCCGCGGCCCAGCTCCGTCCCAGCAGAGTCAGCACTTTAAAAAAAACGCGTCTTGGAAGTGATGTGCACTCACGCAATCGCTTCGCAAACTTTTTTTTTTTTAGCCCTGACACACTTCCAAGATAAGTGTCTGGATCATCAGCGAACGTGTCTCTTTATTCATTTGCCCCACCTGACATACAGTACCTACACTGGGGAGATCAAGGGGAAAAAGAAGGGCTTTAAGCTATTTAAATTAGTAGCTTGAGAGGCTGTTCCCGCACTGACAGGTCACAGGTTTGATCCACGCAACAGACCAAGTGTCCTGTCAAAGCGTCCTTGAGCAACACACTTGACTCCTATCTGCTCACTCATTCCAAGCCGCTCTGGATAAGAATGAAGCTAAAAGAAAAATGTGAACGCAAATCTTTTTCTTCTCCTCTCTGTTGCACTACCTCACACATCCCCATGACAAAGCATTTGAGGAAAAACAAAGGGTTTTTTGACAATTTGAGGGTGGATAGATGGGATCCTGACAACAGCCAATGTGTGTCCATCGACAGCAATGTAAGCATGTCAGCGAAATGCCTAGAAATGCATGAGGTTGGGGATTTTGCACTTCATAAATTTGCACTGGATAATAAAGAATGCAGCCATAATGAGAGATCCATTGCCACTGAAAGACCATAAAAAAGGTAAAAAGGTGATGACTTTAGGCTTTGGGACGTCCTGCCTGAGGATCAAAATCAGCATCATCTTTTGAATACCTCCTGAAAACAAAA